>NC_133654.1:100390307-100596949 GCF_009905375.1 Apium graveolens
GCATTGGTTTCGATCGCTATGTATTGATTTATTATGATCTCTGTGTGAATTAGGGTGTACCGGGTTATTTACGTAATTAACTATTGAGTTGTATTGAATCGTTTTTACTTTTAAAAGTAAATTTAGTGCAAATTTATTTACATAAATATTTGAAATGTCTCTAAAATTGTTCTTATGGCTTTATAATTTCAATATTTATTTTTGGGATTTTATAAAATTTAGAAATAAATATTTCATCAATTATTTAACCCAGTATGATTTTCTGATTACATTTATTTGTAAAATCTGTACTTAATTCCTGAATTCTTCAAAAATTATGAAACTCATATTTATTTAGGTTTAAAATATTCCGGGAATTTTATTATTTTGGGAATTTTCGGGAATATTTTCACCCGCGCGTTGAATCGTATATTTTTTAAAAGCAAGTATAAATTGAGTTTTAGAAATTGTTTCAAAATTACGGAATTTATGTTTTTATAAACTTCGGGATATTTGTAACGCTTTAAGACTGTTTCCATGATTTTCTGAATTTATTTTAATTGCAGCTCAGTTCGTTAATTGTTAAATGCGGGTATAAGTTGTGTTTCAAAATTATCTAAAAATTTACGAAATTCATGCCTTATTAACTCCGGGATATTTATAAAATTTTAAAACTCGTGTGGTAAATTTTCGGAATTTTATCGCCCGCAAATTATTCGTTAAAAAAATCAAATATCGGAGAAAATTGGGGCCAGAACTTTCGTGATTATCCTATTATATACGTGTCAATTTGTTATAGTTTAAGGGGACACATGTTTTGCTTCCCTGTAGTGGCATTTCAACTGCATTTTTTTGTTATTAAAAACAAAAAAACAACATCAATCTCTCCTCTCTGCTCTTTCTCGATTTCGATCTCGTCTCTCTTGATTCATCGCCCTGTCCTTTCTTGAATATCCCTGTAAATCTCCTTTCCTTAATATCTCGATTCCTCAATCTTTTCACCCCCTGTGTCCTGGTGGTGCTCGCTCCGTGCTCCGGTAAGCCACCGTCGGAGTTTCCGGCCGGCTTTGGCTTCTCTGTTCGTGCTCTGTTACTGTTAGCTATGTATATATATGTGTTTACATGTGTATGCATGTGGTTATGTTGTGCTGGTCTTGTTCTGATTGCCGCCTCCGTTTTCCCCTATCCGATTTCCGGTTGCGTTTATATTGTTCTGATTGTGTCTGTGTTGTGCGTGTAGGGAGGCGCATGTACTGTTGTTTTCTTTTTTGTTAATTAACTTAATTATTATCTGCAGGAAATTTGTTTGATTTGATTTCATGAAATAAAATATTCTCGTGCAGAAACTTTTATTAATCGGTGGAATTCGCGTCGGAAACCCGAATTAATCGGGTACCCGCGGATTTTACCGCTGTCCGCGATGAATTTCAACGAGCGGATGGTGGACAGTGATGATATAATTCTGAGTCCTAATATTTCAAAATATAAAAATATGAATAAAAATAAAAGATATAATAATGATTAGTTGATTTAAATCGGTGGTTGGGAAATTGTGAAATGTGAATTGCGTGATTGGTTTGGACTGAATTGATTGGTGGTGTTTGTGATTTGACGTCGAATTGGTTCGACGGGTAGTCCGATAAACAAAGGAGACGCTTCCCGATTTCCGGGAAATTGAACTACGGAAATATGGGAGCGTATTCAATGATTATCTAGGACGTTGAGTGGCTATATATGCATATGTGTGTGTTTTATACGAAACTTGATTGTACAATGTGATGAAATATTTTGCCGCATCGATAACCCTAATTTTGTAAAAATTACGAGTATATGTATTTTCTGTAAACGAACACCGAACCGATTTTCGAGAACGTCAACCCTGATTATTGGGTGTGTTATCGTATTATAATAGTACATATAAGTGGGAGTCGGGATTGTTATCGTTTGGGTAGAATTGGTATCGAGGATATGTCAAGCATACCTAGATGTCTAACATAGGGTATTTCGGCTCTGTAGGTTCTAGTCGAAGGACTCAAGAATTGATATTAAACTAAGATAATCTAGTGGTCAGTCGACAAGTGCCTCAAGATTTCCAAGCGAAGAACCCTGAGAGTCTTGGATCCTATCTTGAGATAGATTGCTGCAAAGCAAAGATGTCTTCTAATGAGACAGTCATTTTTCCATGAGAGCCCGAACGTTCAAGTCTATCAAAATCAGTTAGTGATAGTCGTAACGCCCTGCAAGGCAAGTACCCCTGACCATTCTTTTATGGTTCAGTGCATATGAATAGCTAAATGTTTTACTTTCGTAATGGAACTGAAACATTTTAACTTACGTATCCCCCATATTTGAAATATTGTTTTAAATTATGTTTTGGGGGAAAGTAACTTCTGAGAACACCTATCTCTAAACGTGATTTAAATGAAAAGAGGATTTGAATAGTGTGCTTTGACAGAATTGATTTTTAAAAAAGAGATAGGTAAAAGTGATTTTGAAAACCGGATAAAACGATCAGATATGGGATACGTTGGGGCCAGAGTGGGCCTATTGAGGTGGCGTAAGAGGCTAATTCAGTTGTGCGCACTGTATAACCGATTAGTCCAGCAGGTCAGAGACCTAGCTAGTCTCTGAGTTCCAGAATAGGTGAATGAGATGGCAGTTGGAGCCGTCTGGTATTGATAGCCTGATCAGCTGTCTTCACATATCCGCTACATATCTGATTTGGATTTGTGATTCCCGTAAGGACATGAGTAGTTGATATAGTGGATTTGGAAATGAAAATGGCATGGTAGAACTATTCTCTGTTATTTATGCACAACACACTACTGATGTTATTGGTTTACAGAGCATGCTAGTTTTGATATCCAGTTTATGAATGTTTACTTGGTTTTTTAGCAAGTTGTGAATTCTGTTCCTATAACTGCTTTACTTTAAACTGGTTTACTCGTTATTCATATAGTGGTGCTGCTGAGCAAGCAATTGCTCACCCTTAGCAGAATATTTTGTATGTATTGGAGATGCCTAGGAGATTCTTGTGCGGTAGTCAGGCAGAGTTCCAGCTCCTTTCGTGTCAGGCTCCTCTGAGGTAGTTGTGCTCAGACCGGATGAGGCCTGTTGAGTTGCTGCGTTAAATTAGTGGTCAGGATTGTGTAAGGTAATTCGGGTTGTGTTAGTTGAGTAACCTAAGTCATACTTAAACCTGGAAAAGGTCTTGGAAAAGGGGTCGTAGTTATGTTTTAGATTGAATTATAATTGTTATTATTGTTGTTGATGACGTCACTCCTGACCCCGGGGTTGAGGCCGTCACAGTTTGAAGTTACATCAAGAGCATTGTGTTCACTTTGAGGATCCTCCTGACTCACACATTCACAATCACCTTCTACGATGGAACTCTATGTCTTACTATCAAGATTGGAAGAATTAGATTACCTCTCATTCACAGTTTCTTTTGTTGACTGCTACCAGAGCAGTTCCTTGCTCTCAGAGTGTTCACTTCCTTCCCTCAGACCTATGAGTATTAGATTAATTGTTTGATCGTGTGCAGATGCAATACAATATGTATCTTTATCAATTTCTATGAAAGCAGCAGTTAATGGAACAATTTGAACTATCAATGGATATGTCATTTGAATAACCATTGATTGACTAACACTCATCAATAGATGATAGATAGCCACTGATGAGGTGAATAGAATATGTCACTGTAGTTAAAGTCCGTGAAGATTGATTAAAAGTTTTAAGAGCACAGTTTTAGCTACATGTGATTTGAATGAGATATTGATTATTATTAGCTTCAATGCAAGACTTCACCATGAATTCGAAAGTTGTAAAATTTCCTTGAGGTATTGGTATTTAACCAACATCCATGGGATGTGTAGGTGAGTTGTTTGGGTGATTATGTGAGTTTGATTTCAAGATTTCTTAGCAAGATTTTGGGTTATGACTCTGTAGAGAAAAGAATCACATCAATATGAATTTAAGAAAGGCGTTATCTCAATGTGTAAGATGCCCCATGTTCTGAAATTAACATTTGAACTCATATAATAAATAATTTAGGATTAAAGTATTCATGTGATTATGTGAATGTGTTCTTCACTTTCATGAAGCTCCAGTGCACTAGAGGGAATTTGAATTTTTCTTCCACATAGATAATATTCTCAAACCCTGGTTCCCTTTAAAAATGGACCACCACGGTTGTGGGTTTCCTATCTTGATAAATCAAAATAGTTTTACTTATTGTCTCAACACTTCAGTGAAGTGTATCCTAGACAATAGTTGTGAGGGATGTTTTTCAGACAACTGAACCTCCATTTAAAATTGAGGGGATTTGAATGATTTCCCTCAGAAATATCACTCTCAAACCCCATAGCCATTGCAGGTCTACTTGCACCTAGAATGTGCTGAATTGCGAAGGTGTTCACTAAAGAGAGATGAAACCATTGGTTATGTATTGGCATCATCAAGATCTAACTTATCATGTAGTCTCTAGCTGAATCTAAGTGAGGGTTCTGAGTTGGAAATCACTACGCAATCATTGTGCTTCATGAATGCTTGGCTAAGCAATGGAGCAGATTTATGCTAATTTTTAAAACAAGTTTCTCAAGAAAGTTGAGCTACGCGATTATAAAGAAATTTTAATATTTAGAGAGGAATATAGTCAGAACTGAGTTTTGGCGACTTCTCTGAACAATCAGAACTTTTTCAAGTGATATGCTCTCATTTGTGCAAGTCAGTGCTTCATATATATATTCATTGGTGTAACGCCCCCAAATTTGGGGCAAGAATCTGGATTGTCATGCAATTCTTCGATCATTTATAACCGGTATTAACTCAATAATCCAATAACTCTATATCACAAACTCCCAATCTCACACATACACACACACAAGTTATAGGCTTAGAAATAATATACACAATGTAATCTTCTTTTATTACAACTCAAATGTACTTTACAAGATCGTAAAAAATTATTCGGAACCTCTACATGAAGTTACAATAATTATTACTGACATCTTATACCTATTTGAATACTCCTGTCCACCTGAGACAAAGCTGTAAGGGATTCTCCCCACGATTTTAAGTGACTAAACCCCATGCCGGCATACTGGTAATCTATTATGTTGTGACATTTAAAAGAAAGCAAGAGTGAGCAAAATGTCGGGCCATAATAATCAACAGTATAAAAAGACTGTTAAATAAATTATAGTAATCCGTATAAAGACATGTATATATTCAAAGTAGATTTGTTGGTTATACACACCTCTCTTCAAAACAATTCTTTGATTCACTTATTAGTCTGCAAATACCTTAATAGTAAACCCAACACCTAGGCTTGGGTTAAGGTATTGCATCTCAATTCCAATTGGAAGAATAGGACATTCACCGGATTCCCCGAAATACGATGATCACTCATATAACCGTAAATATTTATTATTCTCTACATGTAGAAGGACGAATTCCTTACTCCCGGTAATCACCCTTACCTAATTCGGGCATATTATATGTGGCCCACAATCCAGGCTTTTCACATACTTCACATGTTTACATGTGGCACACCAGTAGTCACTTCAGTACACGAAGTATTAGAGTCTACACTTCCTTGTCCTTTGAAGTAAAAAAATGGAACTCGAATTATATCGAAGTTCCTCAAGCGTTTTGCTTGTTGATATAAATAACTCATCTCATATATACATATAGGTACTTCTTAGAAATTTCGGAGGAAGTACCAAGATAATGTGAGTTGATCGTTGTCAACATATAAGTATTTAAGGGGGAGTTTTCTTTGATACTATATTCGAAATAGTTAATGTATATTGAAATATTATTTCTTGAAGTTCGGATAGTACCAAAATGATTTTCTGAAACTCAATAAATATTTTAAAATAAGATTTATGAGTTTTAAACCATATAACATCATTAAATAAGTTATTAATCATCACTTAATATTTATTAAAATAATTAGCCGCTAACAATTCTATTTTAAAAGAATATTTGAATAATATTCTCCAACTGATTTATGTGTAAGTAAATAGATTAAATCTTAAGTAACTGTTAAATATTTAAAATTTATCAATAAGTATTCTCTAAGAATACTTCTTCTTTTAAATGAGTATTTAAACTAATATTCATCGTGTAAATAAATAATATAAGTTGAGGGAACACGATCTTTGGAAATCGTTTTAATAAAAGTTCGAGGTAATTAATGCTTTGCGAGGGGACATCGAGTCCCTCGGAATAAAATAGCTTCAGACTTTTAATCGTCCAAAACATCTCCGGGATGATTCCCTGGTTTATACTTTATAAAAGCTGACTGACTCTCGGTCTTATAATTGTACATCACGATCTACTATAGCGTTAATATTCTTAAATAAATCACCTCCAGAATATTTCCAGGTTTTCATCAAATTATACTGACTGATCCTCGGTCTAAAATATACACCTCATATATACAACGCTACTCTCTATTGTTATCGCTTGAAATTCGGTAATATTCATATACCAAAATCATTAACATATCATATGATATTATATATCACAATTCGTAAAATATCATAATACAACATCATGTATATATAGCATTTATTTGAAAACAAAACACAACACAACAGTTTTAAAAGGTTGGGTTTGAAAACTTGCTTGGAGTCCAAGATATGTTTCCCGACTTCCTCTCGTTCCGGGTTTTCTAATCAACAAATATCATAATCTTAATCAGTATTCCTAATCCCATTAATGACTTATATTTCTTTTAAGTAAAATAATTCATAATTTTTAATATTTTACCGACACGAAATAAGTATCAATCCTTGGTCGAAACGGACGGTAAAAGTAGTCTTCTTGAGTTGACTTTACCGAATATTACTATTACGCGACTCGCACTTTAACATTTTTAATAAATCAAAAAATTAATGTTTTAATACGAAACCACTCTAGGATATTCTTTAGCGTTTTTAATATTTATCATAAAATTTTCATTTTGATAAAAGCTTTTTAAAAGTTCGGTCAACTATGGAGTTTTATTATTCATACCGCTTTCACTAAAACGTTGATTTCTCTCAAACCGTTAACTCAATTAACACACCATTTTTGCGTGAAGGATCTAGATAAAATTTAGAATATATTATTCAAAACGGTTTTCTGGTATCATGGGTGAAAATCCCGAAGCACCGGTCTTCTAGCAGTGGGTTAAGTTTGGTATTCAAACATTTTTATAAAATTGAAAAATTATTATTTTTACTTGAAAATTGTTATGGAAGTTAATATATTCCATTCCTTACTCTCTATAAAATTTTCATATTTTTTGAATACTTCTAAGTCGATCATTTATATTTCCAAAGTTCGTATTTCGTAGCAGTTTTTATAGCGTAAATCATTTTCACTAAAACAGGCCTAACTTTTAAACTGTAAATCGAAATCAAGTGATTCAAGAGCCTAAATGATCTTTAAATCAATTTCCATCATTCTCAAGTCTTACGTTTCAAGAAATCACAGTTTAAACTTTCTATATTTCTGCAGAAACTTAAGGTTACGATTCACTCAATTTATCGATGTTACGCTCGTGACTTGAGTTTTGTTTTCGCTCTAAACTAGTAATCCATAACCAAAAATTATCATACCATCATCTTAAAACTTAATCCTCTCAAAAAAATCAAGTTCTTGAGGCCACAACATCAACCTTAGCATCTAATTAACTAACAATCAAGAAATCAACATAACGACCATCAAAACTGGGTTTATAACCAAATCCATACTTTTCTTGAAACTTAAACCTTAAACAAAGTTTGGGTAAATATTTATACCTTTATTGGTATTTTACGAGGTTCTCCTCTTGGTGAATGATGCTTGGTGATTCCTTGCTTTAGCTTTAGGAGTCTTAATTTTCATGGAAAATCAACAAAACAAAAAGAAATTTTCGGAGTTATTATTCAATACCACCTTAGAGCAAGGATTTGACTATGCTATACTAATCCAATTGGCCATAAAATTTTGAAAGTACCTTGTAAATTATATTAGGAATCTTTGGTTAAAATTTGGTGATTTTTGAATGAGTATAACATGAGATTTGAATTTTTCTTTCTTTGGTGTTGTTGAAAATCAGCATTGTGTTATTGAAGAGAGAGAGAATTGCTTAGCTTGTTTCTTGGAAGTGTGGTGGAAAATAGGTTTTTTTGTAAATATAGAAAGTGTGTAGGACAAGATGCACCCTATTTTCAAAGGCTAGTCTTAGCTAGGTGTCTCATTTGTCAAGGCTTGCAAGATAAACTCCTTGAATTCATGTTTATTGAAATTTATTATTTATTTATTTTTGTAACTAGCTTCCTAAGTTATTACTTGTTGGATAAATTTATAAATACTTAATTTGCCTAGGTTATCACTTGGTCCCTTTCCATCCTACACTATCTCGCATTCATTCACGTACGTTTAAATCAATTCCCGTAAACGCTACGTCGAATAATTCCGCTTATCGTAAATCATTACCATTTCTAGTACTCATACTTGGTTACAAGTTATAAAATTCTAATTCTCATGATTTTCTTGGTCATAGTGTAATTCTCTTATTCCTCGATGGCTCGTAAAATAATGTTATTTGAACTATTGGTTTTCTTTAAAAACTAACGACCTTTAGATACACTCATTTAGTACGTATAACCACACTATGAACTCAAAAACTTAAATTAAATACTCTTATATGGTGTGATCGAAAAAGTTTTTATTAACCCGCAATATTACTATTCATAAAGGTCTTTTACTGATGTCAAAAATTCAGGTTATTACAATTGGTTTGTGAAAAAATCCATGAGACAACTACACATGTTCAATTGAATCACTACTGTTTTTTACGGTGGCAACTAGTGGGTGCACTCAGGAATTGAATACTAGATGGTTTGGCTCAAAAAGGTTTACTGTATCACTCAACTCACAGGTTTTGTTTTTAGACTAGTTGAGGATAGGAGGTGGTTAATAACTTGTGGTTTTCCTTAAAGTTACTCTTTTAAGGTCAAATTATCTACTTCTGGTAACAAAAGGGATAGTGAATTTGTTCATTTTGATCTTCATTCTTTCATCAAACTGATCAGCTACAAACGACTATCCACTGTTGACTGAAAAAGGTTATAAGCTTAAAAATTTTCAGGAGAGAAGTCTCATTGACTTGTTAAGTGAATTCTGAGAGGATTCAAATTCTAACAGACTCATAATAAGAATGAGGAAAGTAAATAAACAAGAAAAGATTAATAAAACAACATGCAGATAATCATAAATTTTATCCACCATTTACAGTTAAAAAATAAAAATAAATATTTCTCACTCTAGTCAACCCTAGCATCTAGAAATCTAGACTCCACTGTAAGAAGAGGAGGAAGCATTTCCTTGATTTCCACTGCCATTGCCATTTCTTCTGGAGTTGGCACGAGCAGGAGCAAGAACAGAAGTTACAACAGCTTTCCTAGCTAAGATTGTTGCAAGATGCAAGCCATGACAACACCCAGGTAAAAACGATATATTACTCAATGTTGTGTCAGAGAAAAATGGATAATAATGTTTGGGTGGTCAATATTCAATGATGATTACTTAATGATAATGAAAGAATTTGAAGAGAAGTTGAGCAAGAAAGTGTTGCCCAGTAAAGATACAATTGTTTAAGAGGGGTTGGATACAATTGTATGAATTTTTCGAACAAGTAATAAAATATAACAGCTTTATATATATCTGATAAAAACTATTACAAAATCCTCTCAAGAAATACTGATGTTCTTGAGAGCTGCTAGGTCGAATGATCCTCGAGTGTGATTCTTCTAAGAGATGACCTAAACTGTGTTTATATACTACACAGCTACAACAAATTAATCTAAGATATGCATTATCAAAAACTAACTGAAACTGATACATATCTTAAACTAAACAGATAAAGTTCTATAACTCAGACGTAACAGATATCTGCTCCACATTTTAAGGAACAGAACAAATCCTTTAATGCTGACTGTCTTCAAATACTGATGTCATACAAATGCTGATGACATACCAAATCCTGACGGTACATCAGATCCTGATAACATCCGAACAGCCAGATCCTGAGCTTCTTCTGATCATTGAGAATTTAATATGTAACAATCTCCCCCAATTTATGCTTAATGCAATGAAGCATAAATTCCATTCTCAATGATGCCAAAACCAATCTATAAAATGTATAAGGAGTAAAGCTTACTTCAGTATCTTCAGATAACTGACAGTTGTTCGAAGAAAGTTCTTCAATCTTTCTTCCTCCTTGTCTCGTAGGACTTTAACAAGCTTTTTCTTCAACATCTCTTCTCTTTAATGTCTTCTCTAAGCTGATAGATAGCTGATCTAAACATAGAAATTGAGATTTTGCTTATCTCAAGACCATTAATCAACATGAAGTTTAAACTAGACATCTTCATGATCATGACTGAAGGATAACTGAGGACTGTTGAGAAAAACTTGTAGCACAGCAGCTCCCTTTTTCATCTGCATTTCTTGACCAGTATAAGTTCTGTACTCAGGAACATAATAACCATTGTATTTATCATCTTTTGTCATGACTCTTCTTCTGATCATTTCAAGTATCATAGAAGACTTGTTTCTGGTAACTTTGTTCTCAACTCTAAGAAGATAGTGAATGTATTTCAATTCAGTCACGGTCTTCGGTAAGAGTTGCTGTAATATAATGCTTTTTACTTTACCATCTCTAAAAAAGTACAGAATCTCTTCTCTGACATCATTATCATTTATCTTTTTATGAACAATCTTCAGAGCTTCAACTATCTCAAGATGTGAAGGAGAAATTATATCACCAAGATTTTCTATCAGAGTATCTGTATCCAACAGATCAAATTCCAAGATCTCCATACTGGAATGACCAATGCCTCCTCTGGTTCGAGATTTGATAAGTTTCAGTTTTTCATTGTATACCACCCAAGAAGGCTTCTTGATGGACTTATCAACATTTTCCTGTTTTGAGATAGAATCTCTTAACCCAGCTAACACAAATTCAACATGCTTGAACCCTTTAAAATAATTGAATACATGGATGTCTTTCCATCTTCTATTCTTCTTGCCGAGAGGAACATAGTTTGAAGATAAATCATCAGTCTTCCCTTCTGCTTTATGCCATAGCTCCCTCTTTGATTTTAAAACTCTCTGCAAATATTCTTTGCATGCTTGATCAGCTTCCCTTCTATTAATCTTTTCTTTTTCATCAGCCTCTGAAATATGAGAAGTGATTACTGGAGAAGGAGATGACTCATTTAATGCTTTGATCACCTTTTCATCAGAGTTAAAATCAGTTATCAGGTGCACAACATCAGGATCTATTTTTACCTCAGGATTTGTGTCTGCATCAGGAGTTACATTCTGATTTGCTGTATCAGCTTGATCAATGTCAGTGGCTGATCTTTTCTTCCTTGGTACAATCAACTCTTATGGCTTCTGAACTTCTTTATCTTCTTCATTTCCTTGTACAGGAACATAACCTTCTCTGAATAGAAAATTTAGAAAAGTAGAGTTGAATGCAGTCACTTGCCTTGATTCTTCTTCAACCTCTTCCTCTTCCTCTTTCTCTTGCAGATCTACCACCTCTTTTTTCTCTTCCTTTAGAAGTGTTAGCTTCAGCTTCAATTTAAGCCAAAAGCTCCTTTTGTTACATAACTGCTTCTTCAGGTGTTAGATCAGGAAATTCTTCAGTTATATACCCAAGTGCACCCCTAGCATTCTTTTGCTAAAACTTCTTGTCTTTGTAGTACATGACAATCTCTTCACCTGTTTCCTTATGTCTGTAAGGAAAGAACATCCCTTTAGCTTCTGCTAAATTTGAGATTGTAATATCATCATCCTCAGGAGCACCAGCAGTAGTCTTGTGCTTGGCTTTATAAGCACCAGTAGACTTCATTTGTCCTGAAGGATCGTTCTTCTTGGAATATTGAAGTTGTTAAGCAGTAGAAGCAATTTGAACATCTGTAACTGGATTATTCTTATCACCATCATCATCAATATCTTTATCCTTTGTCTGAATGAAATATGGTGTACATTTTATAGCAACTACCTTCTCCCCTTTTTTGGCATCGGTATTTGAAAGAAGAGAAAACAGAGCATCCAGTTTGTCACCTATAGAAGAAACTTTGTCTTTCAAGGAGGAAAGTCTAGAGGCCATGATGTCTTGAGATTTTAAAACATCTTTGATGGTATTTTCACATTTTTGATTTCAACCGAGTTAGGTGTGTGAAGCAAAAATCCATCAATTTTCTCTTTGACACCAACATGAGACTTCTTCATTTCATCAAGTTCAGAGTGAATTCCATTAACAGAAATGGTTGAGGCCTTAAGATGCAACTTCAGATCAGAAGTTTGAATTTATCATAGGTCCGATGAATATGTTGCAGGCCAATATCGGATGAGATAGAAGTATTTGCAAGTCTCCATTTATAATCTCATTCTGTCTGTCTGAAATACTCAGCATCAGGATTGTAATATGAAGGATGTTCAGTGAAGTGTGAAGAAGAACCAACATTGGACTTCCTGGATGCATCAATTGCAGACTTAAGTTGAGCAGTATCAGGATTATCGTCATCACTATCATTGTTAGAGTCAGACAAGCCATCAGAAGAATGTGTAGAATCAGGTAGAATTGCCTTGCCTTTATCCAGATTCTTTGCAAGAGATGCATGTGGCTGATATGGTCCTGAAACAGAAATATAGTAACACCTAAATCTCTCTGTTCTTTTCAAGTGATCTCATCACTTCTCACACAATATATTACATTTAAGAGTAATATTATTCTCACATAAGAAACTTTATAAGTAAAGAAAAACTTATAAGATTCTTGTCTCAAAACTACCTCTCCTTTTTCCAGTACAGGAGACTGCCACTCGATATATTTTTTGTTTTTTTTAAATCAGATATTTTCACACAGTCTCACGAAAGGCTCAATCACACATTTAGCAAAGAAATAAGAGATGGCTGAGAAGAGTTGTATGCTTGTCATATAAATAGCGGTAACCTCAAATAAGAGACTATTTATAATCATACAAACATGAGAATATATGAGAAGTTAGCAATACCTGAAGGTGATTCCTCAAGTGGAAGTGATGAAAGTGGAGGAACAAACAACACATCAGGATGTTTTTTCAAACTAGCAACTAGTAATGGATCAGCAATTGTAGCTAGTGCAGTTGAAGGATGATTCTCAGTAGGAGCTGATGTATCATCAGGATTTGACTTGTCAGGAGGAATTGAAAGACCAGCGTCAGTACTTTGAACTGATGGTTCTTGTGGAGTCTGAGACATGTGAGCTGCTTCAGCAATGCTTGGTGAAGGTTCTTGTGTGCTCTTCATAAAAATAGGATCATCAGTGATTGCATCCACCCGTGACAGTATCTCCTGTTGAGTTTGCTTTTCCTGGAGTAATTGAACAGAGTCAGCAAGAAGATCACTCTGAGCAATATTAACAATGATCTATGCAGCCTCAGTGTCTGCATCTTCCCTTTGAGAAGATGGTTCTTATGTGACTGGATGTGTTGCAGTTGATAAATCCCTTTGAGACCTAGGTTCTTGTGTACTAACATCCTTGTCAAGAGGCTGAGTCTTCTTCTTCTTTCTGATATATCCAACTACTTCTTCACTTCTTCTTTTCAACTGGTTCTTTACAGTTTTCTTGTTTTCAGCAGATGCTTCAATTACTGAAAGCTTGTCAAGCAGAGCACTAGCATTAGTAGTTGGCTCTTTGATTCCAGTAGTGTCAATCAAGTCATCGGGATTTTAATCAATGGACTTCTTGATTTTTGACAGGGACCCTATTGGCATATGATCATCTGATTCAGAATCTTCTTGAATGATCAGTCTTCTTTTCCTGATTAGAAAGCAGTCTTCTTTCTTCTCACTCTCACTCAGTGAGACTTGTTTAGCTTTCTGTCCAGATGTGATAGATTTCTTAAACAGCCTTTTCTTTGTTACAACTGATGTCTTTTGAGAGACAGCAGAGGAGGCTAATTTAGAGGCTCGTTGTGTTTGATGTTTAGAAGAAGAAATTCTTGGGTTAGAAACAAGATGGGTGATTTCTTGAGTCGTAGCATCATGAACTGTGACAGAGGTGCCAGCATCAGGATTTGCAGGCACTTGTGTAGGAGTAGGTCTATTTCTTAACAGAAATTGCCTGACCTTTCTAGGAAGAAAGGGTGGTCCTGAAAATTTATTCTTTTCATCCCTTTTGATATGATCAGTTATTGCTTTCTCAGAAATTTGAAAAACAGGGAGTAATTCATCATCATCAAAAATATCATTAGGGCATAGAAAATTGAAAATTAGTTGCAAAAACCTAGTATACCTATTACTCCTGAAGAATCTGCTCTCCTAGAAATTATGAACTGTAAGATAGTATTACCATAATCAAAATTACCAGAGTTAATAAGAGAGTACCCAATTCTCAGGGAAGTGGATGGAAGAGCATCAAAGTTTGTTGTCTTATTCAAGAAACATCTACTGATGCACTCAAAGAAAAAGTTCCACTCTCTTTTCAGTTTGGTCCTGACCAGTTTTCCAATGGTTGTGATTTCTCCTTGATAGCCAAAAGTCCTTAGCATATCAAACAACTGCTCATTGGTATGAGTATCAGGAGCACCATCAAGAGCAGGTAATCTCAAGGCTTGAAGCAGAAGCATCAACTTCATATCTTTTGTCCTTATGCTCAAAAGAAAAGCCAGTATGTGTTGAATTTATCACTTCTGTGTTCCAGACCTGTATGACAGCCTTGTATGACACCTTAACAGGATTTATGAGAGCATACCCAATTGGATATAGAAAGAGAAAACCCTGAATTTCATGAAAAGATGATGGTAGCTGCTGATGTGTAAGCAGAGCTAAGTAATTGTTAGTACCAAATGTGTTTCCATGAATGATCGCGGTTTGACTGAAGAGTGGTGAAACTTCAGAAGTTGTCATGATGTGAATAGCTTGTGCGAGAGAGTAAATGTGAGATGTGCGCAGTGAAACTATGTGTATGATGAATTGTGTCACAGAATTTCTTCTTATTTTATAGCTTCACTATTCAGAAATATGTATAACACACTTGTATGAAGAAGGTAACCTAGAAAATTTGACTGAACATGAAACAATTACTGAGTAATTGATTTTGATGGTGGAGGAAATTGCGGAATTAAATACAAAATACATACAGTTATATCAAGACACAACCATATAAATTTATCTGATAATCCACCATTAATCATTAATTAAGTGAGACACTTAATTGCAACAATAAAGCTTACTGAAAGATTGATTAACACTAACAATCTGAATTAGAATGTGCTGACCTGTCGTCAGGATTTGAGACCTTTCTTCTGTCAGGATTTAACTAACTCAGGATATATCGATTCAAATTCAACATTTGTTTGTCAAAGCATCACAAATTATTAGCAACCACAATTTTAATCAATACAATCATCACGAAATACAATTCAAGTGGATGAAGTAAAGATTAACAGGCGTTAATGAAAACATTCACATGCATATAATACGAGATAAACAAATACTAAATCTTGCAATCAAAAGAAATTTCATTAATATATCAAAAGTGTACATTTCATGAAATTTGTAGATTACATGCAAAAGATTACAAGATAATCCTAGTCTAAGTACTACTCCTAATCTTACTCATCATCCCCTTGGGCTAAAAAAACTGACAAAGTTGATGATAATGAGAAAGGGGGGAAAGGGAGATAAGTCAGGAAGACCAAAAGAGGAATGGATGTTCAGAGCCTTTTCTTCCTATCTTCAACGAAGAGCACAGCAAGACGAATAATTTGTTCTTGCTGACGGATGGCTTCCAAACGATCTTCTTCCATACGGACTAGATGGCGATAGTAGTCCCTCCGGAAAATCAAGAAATCAGTATAGAATTCTTGTGGAACCCAGCTCCAAATCTCATCAGGAATGGCAGAGATGTGCCACTCTTGTTCCCACTCATCGTAACAAAACTCGACTAAAAACGTCGGATAATCAAAGAACATGTTGAAGAAACTCATGTTTTTTATAGAAAAATATAATAAGGGATAGAGATTTAGAGAGTTTATGTTTAAGAATAATGAGAAGTCTGATAAGTGTTGGTTTAAATAACCAAAGAGTTGGTAATAGAGAGGGACTCTAGGGTTTGGTAAAAAAAATTAACTCTAGAGCTAACTTAAGACTTTAACCAAAGAATATCTTGAAAAGAAGTGGTTCCCTAGACTGATTATAATCATGACACTATACATGCACACTTAGAAAATAAACATTTTATTTCACATACACATAAATAATACATCATATATTTCTGGCTTAATATCTAAAAACACGGCATTTAAGACATATCAGGATTTGATCAACATACATCAGGATTTGATGAAATAGATAAAATAAATATTTACTTGTCCCAATTAAGCATACCAAGTTCATTCACAAGCTTTGTAAATGTTGCGTCAGGTAATTGCTTTGTGAAGATATCAGCCAGCTGTGATCAGTAGGAACAAAATGAAGCTTTATGGTTCCATCCATGGCATGTTCTCTTATGAAGTGATATCTGATACTGATGTGTTTTGTAAGAGGGTATTACACCGGATTTCCTGTCATAGCAATAGCACTTTGATTATCACAATAAATAGGAATTTTTGAGAATGATAATCCATAGTCCATGAGCTGATTTCTCATCCACAACAACTGAGCACAGCAACTCCCAGCTGCAATATATTCAGCCTCTACAGTTGAAGTATAAATAGATTTCTGCTTCTTGCTGAACCATGAGACTAATCTGCCTCCCAAGAACTGACAGCTTCCTGATATACTTTTCCTGTCTATTTTGCATCCAGCAAAATCAACATTTGAATAACCACATAATGCAAAATCAGCTTCTCATGCATACCAAAGTCCAAGAAAAATAGTACCCTTGAGGTATCTGAAAATTCTCTTTACTGCAATAAGATGTGGCTCCCTTGGATTTGCCTGAAATCTTGCACACAAACAAGTGGCAAATATAATGTCCGGCCTGCTAGCAGTTAGGTATAACAGAGATCCAATCATACCTCTGTAGGTTGTCACATCAACTGATGTACCTTCATTTGGATCAAGTTTTGTAGCAGTTGCCATAGAAGTACTTGCAGTTGGACTTTCATGCATATTAAACCTCTTCAGTAGATTTCTTGTGTACTTGGACTAATTGATATAGATGCCATTATCAGTCTGTTTAATCTACAAGCCTAGTAAGTAACTCATCTATCCCATCATACTCATTTGATATCTTGATTGCATCAACTTTAAAAACTTATCACACAGTATTTGATTAGTTGATCCAAAAATGATATCATCCACATAAATTTGAACTAAAAGTAAATCTTTACCTTTATTTAGATAAAATAGGGTTTTATCTATTGTACCTCTTTTGAATCCACTTTCAAGTAGAAACTGAGCAAGGGTTTATACCATGCTCTAGGTGCTTGCTTCAGTCCATAGAGTGCTTTATCAAGTCTGTAAACATAGTCAGGATGTTTAGGATCCACAAATCCTGGTGGTTGTTCAACATAGACTTCTTCTTCAAGTTCTCCATTGAGAAATGCACTCTTGACATCCATCTAGAAGACTTTGAACTTCTTGTGAGCAGCATATGCTAAGAAGATTCTGATTGCTTCCAACTTAGCAACAGGAGCAAATGTCTCATCATAGTCAATACCTTCATATTGGGAATATCCTTTTTCCACCAATCTTGCCTTGTTTCTGATGATTATTCCATCAAAATCAGTCTTATTTCTAAAGACCCACTTTATACCCACAATTGACCTTTCTTAGGTCTAGGCACCAGCTTCCACACTTCATTTCTTTCGAACTCATTCAATTCTTCTTGTATAGCCACGACCCAATTTGCATCCTTGAGTGCATCTTCTACTTTCTTTGGCTCTTCTTTTGAAAGTAGATTATGATATAAACATTCATACTGAGTTGCACTTCTTGTCTTTACACCATCATCAGGATTTCCAATGATCAGATCAGGAGTATGATCCTTAGTCCATTTTCTGGCACTAGGAAGTGTTCTTCTGGAACTTGATATTCCCCCCTGAATTGTATGCCTCTTCAAATGCATTTGAGGCTCCCCTGAATCCGTTGGGTTATTTCCTGATAAATTATTGGGACTTGACTCATATTCTTCTAATGTTGAATCAACATTGGATTGAGAAGAACTTTAAGATAATTCTTCAGTGTTAGCATCATCAGCTGACCTTTGCTGTTGCTCCCCCTGAACTTGTGCAGGCTCATTTGCACAATGATTATCTTCAGAATCTGAAGGAGTGTCGGGATTTGGATCATCAGGATTTGACACTTCATTAGAGTTTGATCCATATTCCAACAATGCCTTTTTATTTGTAAAGATTAAACTTTCATGAATGTCTTTTTCAAAACCAGGAATCTTCTTATCATCAAAAGATACTATTATGGAGACTACTACAGTGTGTATTCTTAGATTGAATACTCTGTAAGCTTTTAATGGTGAGTATCCAACAAAGATTCCTTCATCATCCTTTGATTCAAACTTTCCAAGCTGATCAGTATGAGTTATCAAAACAAAGCACTTACATCCAATTACATGAAGATGTTTGAGACTGGGCTTCTTTTCTTTTAGCATTTGATAAGGAGTAATACCATGTCTATTTATCAGAGTGACATTCTGAGTATAACATGCTGTGTTTACTGCTTCAGCCCAGAAGTAAGTGGGTAGTTTTGCTTCTTCTAGCAGAGTTCTTCCAACTTTAATTAAGGTTCTGTTCTTTCTCTCAACAACACCATTTTGCTGAGGTGTACCAGGAGCTGAGAATTGTTATTCTATGCCTTTGTACTTGCAGAATTCCTCCATTTTTGATTTCTTGAATTCAGTGTCATTATCACTCCTTAGAATTTTCACTTTATGAGTGGATCCATTTTCAATTTGCCTTATGTGATCCAGAAGAATTTATGGAGTTTCATCCTTCCTGTGTAAAAAATAAACCCATGTATATTTAGTGAAATCATCAACAATTACAAGTGTGTACCTTTTCTTGTTGATGGACATTATGGTCACTGGTCCAAAAAGATCCAGGTGCAGCATGTGATATGGCTCAGAGATGGAGAATTCTGGTTTGGTTTTGAAAGACACTCTTCTTTGTTTAGACTTTTTGCAAGCATCACAAAGACCATCACTTGAGTATAGCATGTTTGGTAATCCTCTTACAAGCTCCTTCTTGGCAACTTCATTAATTGAGTTGAAGTTGAGATGTGAGAGCTTCTTATGCCAGTTCCAGCTCTCATCTACTGATGCCTTAGAGATAAGGCAAGTAGCTTCCTTTTCAAGACTTTTATGTAGCCTTGCTTCATAAATGTTACCATGTATGTATCCTTTCAAGACAATTTTCTTTGACTTGTTATGAACAACTTCGCAGTTTGGGTCATAAAATACAATATGATAAGCTCTGTCAGTAATTTGACTGAAGCTCAGAAGATTATGCTTCAGTCCTTTCACCAGAGCTACATTCTCTATTGCTACCTTTCCAATTTCAAGTTGCCATATCCCAGAGTATGTCCTATATTTCCATCTCCATAAGAGACATCTGGGCCAGCCTTCTTTTCAAATTCTGACATCAGGGATTTATTTCCTGTCATGTGTCCTGAACATCCACTATCCAAGACAAGTGTATTTTTCTTGTTACCCTTAGGCTCAGAAGCAGCAGGATCATCAAGACTGGCCATCAGTGCATAACATGTGTTTTCATATTCAGAATCAGAGGAGTCCATCCAATTCTTGCTTGAAGTGATCAGGGCTTTGCTCTTCTCTTTATCATGCTTTGTTTTCTTGCACTCTGAGGCAAAGTGACCAGGTTCATCATAGTTATAGAACTTGATCTTTGTCATGTCTACCTTCCCAGCTTTAGAGTCCTTTCCATCTTTTCTCCCAGTTGACTTCTTTTCACCTCCGAACTTCTTCCTGAAGCTTCTATTGTTCCTAGACTTCCTGAATTGCATTCTCCTGAAGCCCTTAACCAGCAATTCGGCCATTTACATGACATCAAAATCTGTCATGTTCTCATCAGTTTCAAAATCAGTATCATCATCAGGATTTGATGATGAATCATCAGTATCTAATTTTGGCAACTTGTTCTTCTTTCGTACAGCTCCAACAAACTTTTCTTTTGAAGCTTTATCAATCACTTTCAAAGCAACAGATTTCCCTGTATTGCTTTTCCTCTCTCTCCTTTGCTAAACCTCCAAATCATGAGTTCTCAGTATGCCATAGACTTCATCCAGAGTAATTACATCCAGATCATACTGATGTCGTATGATTGAAGTCTGAGTCTCCCATTCTTCACTCAAGGCTCTCAAAAACTTGGTGTTTGAATCCTCTCGATCGTACACCTTTCCCACCAAAGACAGATTGTTTAGCAGAGTCAAAAATCTCTCATAGATGTTAGTGAGACTTTCATCAGGCGTGGCCTGAATGTGTTCATATTCTTGAATCAGAACAGCCCTTCTATTCTTCTTGATGGCCATGGTTCCTTGATATTGAGTTTCAAGAGCATCCCAGATTTCTTTGGCAGTCTTGTAAGCTATAACCCTATTTGACATCACAAAATCAAGACTGTTATACAAAATGTTTCTTACCTTTGCATCTTTCAGCACAACTACTTTTTCTTCTGGTGTCCATTCTATCTTCTCCTTCAGTTGATAATGTTTAGCATCCGTAGGGGTTGCAGGCACCAGTTTTGTTGGCATGAAGGGTCCATCATTGATTATGTCTAGATAATCTGGATCTGTAGCTTCCAGGTACATGAACATCTTCACCTTCCATGTTGGATATTCAGTCTTTTTCAGAATGGGAATTTTAATGCTTTCATACTTGTTCAGAGACATGTCTAGATCGTGTGTGATTGTAAATTTATCAGTGTGTTATGATACCAATTGTTGCCCAATAAAGATATAATTGTTTAAGGGGGGTTGGATACAATTATATGAATGTTTTGATCAAGTAATAAAATATAACAACTTTTTATATATTTGATAAAAACTGTTACAAAATCCTCTCAAGAAATATTGATGTTCTTCAGAGCTGCTAGGTCGAATGATCCTCGAGTGTGATTCTTCTAAGAGATCACCTAAACGGTGTTTATATACTATACAACTACAACAGATTAATCTAAGATATGCATTATCAAAAACTAACTGAAACTGATATATATCTTAAACTAAACAGATAAAGTCCTATAACTCAGACGTAACAGATATCTGCTTCACATTTTAAGGAACAGAACAAATCCTTTAATACTGACTGTGTTCAAATACTGATGTCATACAAATGCTGATAACATACCAAATTCCGATGGTACATCAGATCCTGATGACATCCGAACATCCAGATCCTGAGCTTCTTCTGATCATTGAGAATTCAATATGTAACAAAAAGGCTAAAAAGAAGTAAGAGAAATTGCATGCAATGTTAGGAGTTATCCCACATCACTTGTGGGGGGGGGTAGAATGCTAGAATATAAGCAGCCAAATAACTGCATTAGCATGAGGTCTTTTGGGATGTGACCCAAAAACAAATCCGTGCGGGCTCGGCTTAAAGCGAACAATATCATACTAATGTGGAGTTAGGCCTGCTTAGCAAAGCCCAACAAGTGGTATCAGAGCAATTGTTGAGAAGGTCCACAACAATCTCACGTGGGCTCCAGAATGGACCTAGAAAGCAGCAGATGGGCTACCCCAGGATGGGCTAAATGGGAGGCAGACGGGCCTTCCAATATCGGCCTAAGGGGAGCGAGATAGCCTGATGAACTTCCAGTATGGGTCGAGTGGGAGCTTGGTCACGCTGAAGGAGGCAGATTCGACTGGTGTCGAGCCCGATGTGTGAAGGGGGAGATTGTTAGGAGTTGTCCCATATCGTTTGTGGGAGGGGTAGTTTACTAAAATATTAGCAGCCAGATAACTCTAATTAGTATGAGGCCTATTGGGAGGTGCCCAAAAATAAACCCTTGCGGTCTCGGCCCAAGGAGGACAATATCATACTAATATGGAGTTAAGCCTAAAAAGTGGTATCAAATCCAGGTTGAGAAGGTCCATAATAATCTCACGAGGGCTCTAGAATAGACCTAGAAAGCAGCAGATGGGCTACCCCAGGATGGGCTAAAGGGGAGGTAGACGGGCCTTCCAATATGGGCCTAAGGGGAGCCAGATAGCCAGATGAACTGGTAAGTGGAATTTATGTCCACTTAGAAAGTCCAATAAAGGCTTGAATTGGTGTTTTGTACTCAAGTTATTTGTGTTCTTGATGTGTTTTTGTAGTGTTTTGCATTTCAGGCATAAATAAGGGATCAAGGAGATTTAGCATTGCTTTGGTGCTAAATTGGTGTTAGGAAGGTGCTAGGTTTGTTTGCTCATGGATCTCCATCAAGAACTAGCAAAGAAAATAAAAATCATAAGTTTTTTCAGAAGGTCAGGGCGCCCGCGTTGTGATAGCGCACGGCCGCGCCAGAGAAGCAGAAAGTCAGCGCACCTACGTTGGGACAGCGCACGGCCGCACCGAGTCGATTTCCAGGAATCCTGTTTTGAGTAGAAGATTGATTTTACGGGAACCTGGACGATTTGGGATGCTATATAAAGACAACTTACAGATGTTTTGCGAAATGGAGCTTAAGGAGAAGACATTGAGAAGACCTAGGAGCACAAATACAACCAAGGCGAAGAGGATCTAGTTTATTTTGTGTTCATTTGTTTTAAGTTGTAATCTTAGATGCTAGTTTTCTTTTTTGTTGAACCTATTACTCTTGTTTACCGTACTTTGTATATTATTCAGTTTATAAAGACTTAATTTATAATACCATGCTTGTTCGGTTATGAACTAATCATTATCGTGGGGTTCTAGCACATTTACCTATGGATTTCAATAGTTAATGTATTTTGATACCTTAGTGTGTGGTGATTATATGATATCCTAATAGTGGTTGTGCTTATTCGTCTTATGAGCGTCGTGAACTTATAAGATAGCGTGTTAATCTCTATTGAACCGAAAGTGAATATAGGGATTTAGAACTTGCCATGCTAGCATAGGTTCATGTATTTGTTATGCATGATTCATAGGTAATTTTAACCATCTTACTTGCCCTATGTAATCATGATAGATAATTTGTGCATTAAACCGATATGTTGTCAAATTCTACAGACATATAGAATCTCAACATACTTGGTGTCTATTCAGTTTCTATCTCTTTTGTGGATGTGTGGTAGTAGGGTATTCGTAAAATAAAAGTTGGCGTTTACTAGTTTCGCGTTATCTGATTAGTTATCATCACCATTGCATGTCAAGGTAAAGAACAAAAAGCTGTTGAATGAAGTAATAATAAAGTTAGAATCCCATAAAGACAACTTCAATACGTTTTACAAAACAGAGCTTAAGGAGAAGACAACAAGAAGACCTAGGAGCACAAATACCAATAAGGAAAAGAGGATCTAGTTTATTCTTGTGAACCTCTGTTTAAAGTTATAATCTTGGATGCTAGTTTTCTAGTTTGTTGAACCTATTACTCTTGTTTAATGTACTTTGTTTATTATTCAGTTTATAAAGACTTAGTTTATTATACCATGCTTTAATCGGAACCCACGGTGATGATGAGTTCAGTTATGAACTAATCGTTATTGTGGGGTTATAGCAGATTTACTTATGGATTTCAATAGTTAATGTGTTTTGATACCTTGGTGTATGGTGATTGTATGATATCCCAGTATTGGTTGTGCTTATTCGTCTTATGAGCGTCGCAAACTTATAAGATAGCGTGTTAATCTCTATTAAAGTGAAAGTGAATATAGGGGTTTAGAACTTGCTATGCTAGCATAGGTTCATGTATTTGTTATGCATGATTCATAGGTAATTTTAACCATCTTACTTGCCCTATGTAATCATGATAGATAACTTGTGCATTAAACTGATATGTTGTCAAATTCTATAGACATATAGGGTCTCAACATACTTGGTGTCTATTCAGATTTTATCTCTTTTGTGGATGTCTGATAGTAGGGCATTCGTACAATGAAAGTTGGCGTTTACTAGTTTCGTGTTATCTGATTAGTTGTCATCACCATTGCATTTTAATGTAAAGAACAAAAAGTTGTTGAATGAAGTAATAATGAATTTAGAATCCCATATTTCTGTTATATAAGTAAATCAACCTTAATTCTCGCAATTATATTAGTTAGTATAATCTCGTAGTTATAAACACTCTCAACTTGTTATCATCTTAGCATTGAATAATAACCATACCATTATCGCATAAGTACATTGAATGAAATTCACCTAAAGTAGTCTCTGTGGGAATGAACTAGATTAATTATATATTACTTACGATCGCGTATACTTGCATGAATATTAGCGCGTGTTTTCGTCCTAACAAGTTTTTGGCGCCGCTGTCGGGGACTCGGTGTTAATTTTTAGTTTATGTGCTTGACATCAATAGTCGTTAAAGTTCACTGACTCGGATATTTTACTTACTTGTTTACTTGATGCTTTTTCAGGTACTCTAGAGAGTATTTATTGAAACATGTTCTCAATCTCGAAAGAGAACACTAGATAAAGCGGAGGAAGAACTTCTTGTAGAAGAGGAGAAAGTTGAAGAAGAAGCTCATGTTGCAATGGGTAAACCAGAAGCAAATACAAAGGCTTCGATGGACTACTCTCAGCCGAAAATTAATGATATTCAGTCTAGCATTGTCAGACCAGCCATCGCGGCTAACACTTTTGAAATCAAGGCTAACACGATTCAGATGGTGCAGAACTCGGTTCAGTTTGGGGGTTCTCCGACGGAAGATCCAATATGCATATTAGAGATTTTATTGAGATCAGTGACACTTTCAAATTCAACAATATTTCTGAAGATGCTATTAAGTTGGCTTTTCCCATTCTCTCGGAGGGATGAAGCTAAGTGCTGGTTGCATTCTCTACCTCCAAGCTCCATCACCAAGTGGGAAGATCTTGCTCAGAAGTTTCTCACTAAATTTTTCCCTATGGCGAAGACAACTGTAATCAGGAATGCTCTTACTCAATTTGTGCAGCAATCGGAAGAATCTTTATATGAAGCTTGGGATCGTTATAAGGAGATGCTAAGAAAGTGTCCTTATCATGGAATGCCTGACTGGATGATCATTAACTGCTTTCATAATAGGTTGGGTGCAACTTCTAGACCCATGCTTGATGCAGCATCAGGTGGAGCCTTATGGGCTAAGAGCTACAATGAAGCTTGTGATTTGATTGAACTGATGGCTGCTAATGAATACCAGAACCCTTCTCAAAGACTAACTCAAGGAAAAGTAGCAGGAATTCTGGAGGTAGATGCAGCTACTGCTATAGCTTCTCAGCTTAAAGCTTTAACAATGAAGGTGGATTCTTTGGCTAATTATGGAGTTAATCAGATCACTAGTATCTGTGAGCTTTGTGCTGGTGCGCATGAGACAGAGCAGTGTGCTATTTCTAGTGAATCATCTCAGTTTGTGAGCAACTTTCAGAGGACGCAAGCAACCAGCTCCAGCCACCTATCATCCCATCTACCACAATCATCCTAACTTCAGCTGGAGTAACACTCAGAATGTGGTGCAACAGCCTTATCAGCAGTATGCAACAATGCAATACAACCCTCCTGGTTTTCAGCAATCGCAATACGCACCAAGACAACAACTCCAACTACAACAATCTAATGAAAAATCTGAATTGGAGGAGTTGAGGCTCATGTGCAAGAGCCAAGCGGTTTCTATTAAGACCTTGGAAAATCAAATTGGGCAGATTGCCAATGCCTTGTTGAATCGACAACCTGGTACACTCCCTAGTAACACTAAAGTGCCTGGAAAGAAGGAAGCAAAAGAGCAGGTTAAGGTAATTACATTGAGGTCTGGGAAGGTTGCAAGTCAAGAAAAAGCTCAAGTTCAAAAATCTGAAGACGTGGCTAAAGAAGAAGTGCAGAAGGAAGCAGAAGTGGAACCAAGGAAGAAAACTGTGGAATAGACTCCTCCTGAGGGTAATACAGGGGAGAAACAGGTCTATCCTCCACCTCATTATCCTAAAAGGCTGTAGAAGCAAAAGTTAGATAAGCAGTTTGCTAAGTTTCTAGAGGTGTTCAAGAAACTTCATATCAACATACCTTTCGCTGAAGCTTTGGAACAAATGCCTAGCTATGCGAAGTTTATGAAAGATATTCTCTCTCGGAAAGTGAAGCTCGATGAAGTAAAGACCATTTCTCTCACAGAGGAATATAGTGTTGTGTTGCAACAGAAGTTTCCTCCGAAGCTTAAAGATCCTGGAAGCTTCACTATTCCTTGCATCATCGGAAAAGTGTCATTCGACAAATGCTTGTGTGACTTGGGAGCTAGCATCAATTTGACGCCTTTTTCTATCTTCAAGAAGTTGGACTTACCTGATCTAAAGCCTATTTATATGACCTTGCAGTTGGCCGATCATTCTATTACATATCCACGAGGCATTGTGGAGGATGTCTTGGTTAAGGTAGACAAACTCATCTTTCTTGTTGATTTTGTAATTCTTGATTTCGAGGATGAAAAGAAGATTCCCATAATCCCGGGAAGATAATTCTTAGCTACGGGCCGAACCTTGATTGATGTGTAGAAGGGTGAGCTCACTATGCTAGTACTGGATCAGGATATGACTTTTAATGTGTTCAATGCCATGAAATTCCCTACTGATAATGAGGATTGTTAAAAGTGGAATTGGTAGATTATGTGGTTACTTCAGAACTTGACCAAATGCTATGGTCTGATGCCTTAGAGAAGGATTTGTTGGGGAATTCAGATAGTGAATACGACGAAGGTGATGAGCAGTTGCAGTATTTGAATGCTTCTCCTTGGAAGTGAAGGCTGGATATGTCGTTTGAATCTCTTGGATTGGAAGAGCTGAAAAATTCTCCAAAGAGCCTCAAGCCATCTATTGAGGAAGCTCCTACACTCGAGCTTAAAACATTTCCTGAACACTTGAGGTATGCTTTTTTAGGTGATACATCTACTTTTCCTGTTATTATTTCATCTGACCTTTCAGGTAGTGATAAGGAAAAGTTCTTGAGGATTCTGAGAGAGTTCAAATCAGCAATTGGATGGACTATAGTAGATATCAAGGGAATCATCCCTTCTTATTGTATGCATAAAATTCCGCTAGAGGAAGGAAGTAAACCAACTGTTGAGCAATCGAGAAGGCTTAATCCGATCATGAAAGAAGTTGTGAAGAAGGAAATTCTCAAGTGGCTAGATGCAGGGATAATCTACCCTATTTTTGACAGTTCTTGGGTGAGTCAAGTTTAGTGTGTGCCAAAGAAATAAGGCATCACAGTTATTTCTAATGAAAGAATGAGCTCATTCCTACTCGAACAATCACGGGATAGAGAGTTTGCATGGATTACAGGAAGCTGAACAAGGCCATAAGGAAGGATCTTTTTCCTTTTCCTTTTATTTCTGTTTAGGCAAGGAGCTGACCAAATCATCAGGAGATGTATTCCGTACAGCGAAACAGAGGGTATCTTGCGAGACTGTCATTCGACTGTTTATGGAGGCCACTATGGTGGAGAGAAGACAGTAGCTCATTTCATTCAAATGGGATTCTTCTGACCTATATTGTTTAAGGATGCGCATCGGTTTGTTTTGAAGTGTGATCGCTGCCAACGTGTGGGTAATATGTCCAAGAGGGATGAGATGTCACTTAATGTGCTTCTCGAGGTTGAGGTCTTCGATGTTTAGGGAATCGACTTCATGGGGCCATTTGTCTTATCGTGTAATAATCAGTACATCTTGTTGGAGGTTGATTATGTCTCAAAATGGGTGGAAGTCAAGGCTTTGCCGATGAATGATGCAAATGTAGTGCTTAATTTTCTTCACAAGCAGATATTTACAAGATTTGAGACTCCAACACTCTAAATCAGTGATGAAGGATCGCATTTCTGTAATTGCAAGTTCATTGCTATAACGCAAAGATATAATGTGAATCATCGCATTGCTACAGCCTACCACCCTCAGACTAATGGTCAAGCTCAGGTGTCTAACAGAGAGATCAAGCGTATTCTAGAGAAAGTTGTATGTCCATCAAGGAAGGATTGTTCTTTGAAGCTAGATGAAGCTATTTGGGTGTATCGAATAGCGTACAAGACTCCGCTAGGTATGTCACCGTTTCAGTTGGTTTATGGTAAGGGATGTTATTTACCTGTGGAGCTGGAGCATAAAGCGTATTGGGCTTTGAAAAAGTTGAACCTTGATATGGATGCAGCTGGTAAGAAGAGGATGCTTCAATTAAATGAACTCGATGAGTTTCGACTTCAAGCATATGAGAACAACAATATGTCTAAGGAGAAAGTCAAGAGGTGGCATGATAGGAGTCTAGTACTCAAATCATTTGTGTCGGGGCAAGAAGTTCTTTTGTTCAACTCTCTTCTAGGTCTTTTTCCTGGGAAATTGAAGTCGAGGTGGTCAGGGCCATTTGTTGTCAAAACTGTGTTTCCACATGGAGAGGTGGAGATTTTTGAGAATGATCCAGGCTAAGCATTCAAGGTGAATGGACAGTGTTTGAAGCATTCCTATGGGGATATGGCAAACCGTGAGGTGGTTAGTGCCATTTTATTGTCCACTTGATCTCGGGAATTCTATGTCAAGCTAACGACGTAAACCAAGCGCTTCCTAGGAGGCAACCCAAGTTTGTTGTACATTAGTAGATAGAGGAAGAAGAAAATAAGAAGAAAACACAAAAGACTCAGAAAAGGAAAAAAATTCAGTGTCAACTACAGAAGCACGGTGCACCTGCGCTGAAGAGCGGGGAAGCCGCACTGAAAGTACAGTAGCTATGCGCGCCTGCGCTGGTATGGGGGGCGGCCACGCTGGTTTTCCAGAAGAACGGCACGCCCGCGCTGCCAGGCGGGGCTGCCGCGCTGGCTCCCTAAACCTGAAAAAAATGAAAAAATCAAAACAAATACAAACTCCAGCGAAATTTCCCTCTCCCACCTTCCATATTTCCCTCTCCAATTCAGTTTTAATCACCCCATTACTCCCATTATTCCCTTCATCAATTCCCACTTCTTTTCCAAAACTAATTCCTAATTCCCTATATATACATACACTTATACACAATCTTCTCCATCACTTCTCAATTATCAAACACACAAATCTCTCTTATACACTTCTCTTTTTTCTCTTATTCAAATTTGATGGCACCCAAGAGACAAAGGACCCAAGTTAGCAGCAGCACCACCGATTTTTCAAGTGTTAGGGGGTGTGAGGCCCAGGTTTTCTACTCCGGAGGCTGAAGTAGAGTATACGAGGTTGCTGTCGAAGCCGATAACCAAGGATAGAGGATTTCAACAATCGGGGATGGATGGTAAGTTGCTTGAGATGATTATGGGAATGGGTTGGGTCACTTTATGTGGGACACCCGTTGTTGTGCCCATGAGCGTAGTTCGCAAGTTGTACACGAAGGCGAAGGCGGATAACAAATGATTTTACTATGGTGAGGGGGTTGACTGTGGATTACAGTAATGAGGCTATTCGTCGTGTGATAAATCAGCACGAGAGACAGTCGGGTCAGGATGAATGGGTGACGAAGACCGGCGAGGATTTAAATTTGGACTTGATTGTTACTACATTATGTGTTCCTGAGACTCACTGGAAGTTTAAGAAGGGCACGAATCAGTATGCCACTTTCCCTGCCTCGTGCATGAACAGGTATGCACGTGCATGGAACTCTTTTATTTGTGCTAACATTATGCCTTCATCACATGTGCATGATGTTACGGTGGACTGAGCAAAGCTGTTATGGGGGGTATTCTCCAGGTTGATTATGTGCACTTTGGGTCTGTGATTTATCAGGGTATATTGAGGTTTCTGCGAGGGAGCACTACTGGTTCTATTTCGTATGCATCGATTGTGGCGAAGCTGTGTATTGTTGTTGAAGTTTATTGTCCCGTACACGAGTAGCTTTAGCTTCCTAGTGCCCCTATTGACAATTCTACACTTTTGAGTATGCAAGATTTGTACGGTGGGAAGCCTGATCTGAAGGGGCTCGGTTACTCATATGATCACTTGTCAGGTGGACGGTCCCGCACCTCAAGAATATGCCATTGGGATGACTCAAGCGAGCAGAGCAGCATGGAGAGCTCAGTTGGGTGAGGCCGCTCCTTTACAGCAACAACAGCAGGATGTTAAGGATAATGCTGGTTTGAGTTCAACACAGTATAGGGAAGGATGGATGCGAAGCATGGCATCGATAGTAGGTTTACACATGATCTCATCCAGGCGTTGAGGACTGCATTCAGAGTCACGAGAGTTGATATCTAGTGGCCAGTATTCGGTGAGGACTCTTTGTACCTGCCTCCTGACACTCCACCAATTGAGGGTGATGATCCTGATTCCGAATAGGTATGTCTGATTCCTTACTATTAATTTCACTAAGGAGAGTGAATATTTTAAGTTTTGGGGTGGTAGTTAAGGAATATATATTTGTGTGTGTCCATATAGTTTACATATTCATGATAGTTCAGTTCATATAGTTGCTTATTTTCCATGTAGTTTTTTTTATTATTATTTTGCATGTAGTATGTTGCATATAGATTGCATGTGCATTATAACATGATCCCTTAAGTTTGCTTTTCCGATTGATTTGTAATATTGATGCTAGTGTAGTGATGTCGTGTATAGTGATGTTAAGTCCTATCGAGTTGATTTGCATGCTAGACACAATTAAATATCACTAAGACTTATAGGTTACTTGAGTGCTAGATCATGGTCATGGTTTGTTTGTTGTCGAGGTTTAATCACTTGTTTATATTTAGAATTTAGGATATTCTCTCAATGGCAATATAACATGGATATTTAAAAATTGGAGAAAAATATTTGGTTTCATTGCTAGTTGTTGTGGCTAGGTGTCAAATGGCTAGTAGTCGGCTCATATTTATATGAGTAGTCTAGGGTTGAGCGAGATGGAGCGAAACACACTCGTTCATAAATAAAGAAAAAAAATAGAAAAAATAGAAAAAAAAAAGAAAAGAAGAAAAGAAAAGAAAACAAAATATGTGTTGATGTATAATTGATCACAAGTGGGCTCTTTAATGCTCTAATTATTAAGTTCTTAGGGGACTTTGTGTCTAGTGACCTAAGGCTTTCATAGTCTGGGATCCACTAACCTAACGCTCGCTACATGGGTATTTTTGCATAAGTCTTTTGTGGACCTCACTCATTGCACGGTCAAATAAGCATATTTGTGTTATGTGTTATGAATAAAAGCATGAATCCGTGTAATAATTCCAATAGAATTGAAGTGTTGTCAGTCATTTTGAGTTTAACATTTATTCTATATATAACCTTGTGATTGCCTTGGTGAGTAGTGAGTCATGATTACTGTTCTAGTTGCGATTGTATATCTGTTAAGCATTTGCACACACGCGCATATTTCTGGATTGTAAGTTGATTTGTGGGATTTGATTGATCTTTGTACGAATAATTATATTTGTTGAGATGTTGCTCATTGGTTGGTTTACTTATTCTGAGGGGATCATTGCATTCATGTAGTTACATTCATATATTTTAATTCCTTATCCTTTGAGTTTGTTTATGCTTGAGGACAAGCATCGGTTCAAGTTTGGGATTGGGGTAAGTGGCATTTATGTCCACTTAGAACGTCCTAAAAAGGCTTGGATTGGCGTTTTGTACTCAAGGTGTTTGTAATTTTTATGCGTTTTTGTAGTGTTTTGCATTTCAGGCATAAATAAGGGATCAAGGATATTTAGCATTGCTTTGGTGTTAAATTGGTGTTTGGAAGGTGTTAGGGATATTTGCTCGTGGATCGTCATCAAGAACCAACAACGAAAATAAAAATCAAAAGTTTTCCAGAAGGTCAGCGCGCCCGCGCTGTGATAGCGCGCGCCCGCGCTGTGATAGAGTGCGCCGGCGCTAGAGAAGCAGAAAGTCAGTGCGCCCTTGTTGGGACAGCGCGCGGCCGTGCCGGGTCAATTTCCAACAATCCTGTTTTAAGTAGAAGATTAATTTTCTGGGATCTTGGAAGATTTGTGCTGCTATATAAAGACAACATAAAGACGTTTTGCGAAACGGAGCTTAAGGAGAAGACAACAAGAAGACCTAGGAGCACAAATACAACTAAGGCGAAGAGGATCTAGTTTATTCTTGTGATCCTTTATTTTAAGTTGTAATCTTGGATGCTAGTTTTCTTTTTTGTTAAACCTATCACTCTTGTTTAACGTACTTTGTTTATTATTCAGTTTATAAAGACTTAGTTTATTATACCATACTTTCATCGGAATCCACGGTGATGATAAGTTCGGTTATGAACTAATTGTTATCTTGGGGTTCTAGCAGATTTACTTATGGATTTCAATAGTTAATCTGTTTCGATATCTTAGTGTGTGATGATCGTATGATATCCTAGTATTGGTTGTGCTTATTCGTCTTATGAGCGTCGCGAACTTATAAGATAGCGTGTTAATCTCTATTGAAGCGAAAGTGAATATAAGGGTTTAGAACTTTCCATGCTAGCATAGGTTCATGTATTTGTTATGCATGATTCGTAGGTAATTTTAACCATCTTATTTGCCCTATGTAATCATGATAGATAATTTGTGCATTAAACCGATATGTTATCAAATTCTATAGACATATAGGGTCTCAACATACTTGGTGTCTATTCAGCTTCTATCTCTTTTGTGGATGTCTGGTAGTAGGGTATTCGTACAACGAAAATTTTTGATTACTAGTTTTGTGTTACTTGATTAGTTGTCATCACCATTACATACTAAGATAAAGAACAAAAAGCTGTTGAATGAATTATTAATAAAGTTAGAATTTCATGTTTGTGTTATAAAGTAAATGAAGCTTAATTCTCTCAGTCAATATTAGTTAGTATAATCTCGTAGTTATAAACACTCTCAACTTGTTATCATCTTAGCATTGAATAATAATCATACCATTGTTGCATAAGTACATTGATTGAAATTAACCTAAACCGGTCTCTGTGGGAATGAACTAGAATTAATTATATATTACTTGCGATCGCGTATACTTGCGTAAATATTAGGGCGTGTTTTCGTCCTAACATGAACTTCCAGTATGGGTCGAGGGGTAGTTTGGTCACACTGATAGAGGCAGATTCGACTGGTGTGGAGCCCAATGTGTGAAGGGGAGATTGTTAGGAGTTATACCACATCGTTTGTGGGAGGGGTAGTTTACTAGAATATAAGTAACCAGATAATTCCAAGTTCGGCCCAAAGCGGACAATATCGGAGTTAAGCCCAACATGTAATTTTAGATTTGGGTTTTTTTAGCTTGTCATTTTTTAATAATAGTAGATATTTGGATTCTTTGATTTTATTTTTTATGATACTATATCAAATTATTTATAATAAATATATTAATTTTTGGTTTAGCATTTCAAATTTAGAATGATGATTTGTATCTTTGAATTGTGATATATAATTCCTATATTTTATATTTATAATTTGACATGATGAATTGAGAATATAAGTTTTGCTAACTTCAATTTTCGAATGGTGATTTATTCAAAATATTAATTACTTTTATTTGTGATTTATTAATTTTTAATTCAAAATACTAATAAGAAAATGTTGAGAGATTTTTGGTAATTAAAATTCTTGAATTATAAGTAATAATTTAGCATGATGTTTTGTACAACTATTTTTTTGGTGATATTTTTATACATGTTTGTTATTTGATAATAAATAATTTAGAAGTGACTTATAATTATAAATAATGACTCGATTAATATTTTTGTGATTTGTTTATATAGTTTTCATAATTTATTATATAGAATGGTGATTTGTTTTTGTATATATATATATATATTTTTTTTTTTAATTTTTTATAAATTTTTAGTGATCTTTAATTTGTATAATAATTTTTATTTTATTAATAATCACATTATTTAGGTACAAGTGATTAACATTTGTAGTTGTATGTGATTTGAGTTGTATGTAATTTTTAAAATATGCAACATATATATAAAAAATAATATTTTATAAATTTTTATTACTTTGAATAACTAATTGGTGATTTGTAGATTCTTTTTAGTAATTTATGGTGTGTGTATATATATATTTATGGTTATTTTATTTTTTTATATAAATATTTTGTACAAATTATTACTATACTTTTGCAAGTGGTGAGGTAAAAAATGGTGGTTTTAGGTAATTTACTCATTTGTGTATAATTTAAAAAATATGCAACACTTGTCCGAGAAAATATATGTAAAATAAATATTAAATATTATTTTATAAAGTTCATCTCTGTAAACACACGATTAATGATTTAGAATTTATTTTAGTAAATAGTAAATAGTAAATTGTGCAACTATGTCTTTTATATTTTCAATCAGGCATTTAATATATATGTGTCGCTAAAGAGTTTCTTGTTGTAATAATAATAATAACTTTGATCAATATTTAACATAAAAATAGCTATTATACGAAAAATATAAATAAATTAAGATATAATATATATTTAATAAATAATGTTATCTTTTTTCATTATTTGTCTTATTCAAAATATATGATTTTTTATGTCATAATTAATTAACAATGTCGAATATTTGTATTCACACTAATACAAAAAATAAATAGGTAATATTTTATTGTGTATTTATTCAATAAAAATTAAATTAAAAGTATATGTTATATAATTTTTAGAAAAAAAATAGATGGCTAGATATTAGTTATTTAACCAAATTGACCACAAATAAATGGAGTAGTGTTAGTTGTACACATAATAAAATTTTTATTGGATTTTTGATTTAGACCAATTTATTTTGACTTATTTCTTACATAAATTAGAGTGTACTCAATTTTAAAAAAACTGCAAATTTGACCATTTTTCATAAATAGATAAGAATCGAGTTGAAGGGAATTTTTCAATTAGCACATGTCTATAAAGTTGGTTTATTGGATTGATGAGAAAGTTATATCAGTGACATAAGGTGTTTTTAACAAAAACAATTTACATACATAGAAATTAAAGTGTTCGACACTTAAGTTAATAAAAAATATATATAAAATTACAAGATTTATTTATTCTGATTTTTAGTGGTTTTGACCCAATTATCCACAATCCAATAAAACTATAACGTTCACTACAACAAATCTGACCATTTACGACGGTTTTTTGACTGAAATCGTTGTAATTGAGCCATTTACGACGGAAAAAAAATCGTCGTTTTTGGTCGAGTAGTAAGTTCGTTTTTTCGTCACAAGATAAAATTGCGTCGCAAGTTAGGAAAAAGGGGCCCACATACTCAATAAAATTTTGACTAGTACAGCTAACTCGTGTTGAATCTTGAATTAGTGTTTTGAATATTTTAAAAATATTTTTCAACGATCCAACTGTATGGATGTCAATAAATGTTGACATTAATATTGTTGGATCATGGAATAATATTTTTAAAAATTTAAATTATCAAAAATCATGTACTAATTTACGACGGAATCCGTCATAAATTATTATCTGCAAAAAAATTTAGAAAAGTCAAATTTACCTCCAAAATTTTGGTGAAAAACTTAAATTTCCCTCTTTTATAACTTACGACGAATTTTAATTTCCGTCTTAAATTGGATGTTCCAATATTTTTCGTCACAAATATTTCGTCATAAATTTAGATAAAATATTTTTTATTTAATTTCACGTTTAAATTTTAATAAAAATATTTAACTTACGACGAAATTTTCAAATCGTCGCAAATTCAAATGTTTTTTATTTTCCCGCCAATAATTTTTGTGAAAAAGTTAAATTTCCCTATTTGATAACTTACGACGAATTTTAATTTCCGTCGTAAATTTGGCGATCCGATTTTTTTCGTCACAAATATTTCGTTGTAAATTTAGATAAAATATTTTTTTATTCAATTTCAATTTAAAATTTTAATAAAAATAATTAATTTACGACGAAATGTTTAAATCGTCGTAATTTCAAATAATTTTTATTTTTGTTTAATTGTATCGTGCATAATTTTATTAATAAAATACGAAATTTACGACGGTTTTGAGTTTCGTCGTAAATAATTACGACGCTTTACTGGTATCGAATGCTTCAAAAAGTCCCACAACTGGTATTGCAGTGCTTCATTTAAACAGAAGAATCCGGTATGATGCTCTTCTGCAATCTCATATAACACGCCTTGCACCGGTTCCTCATTCACTACTTAATCATATAATTATTTTTCATGAACGGCAACAAATTGCTCATCCACAGGCTACTTGTTACACAACTTCCCAAGCCACAATCGGTACTACAGCTTTTCAATTCTCATCATTAGAGCCAATTCAAGATAAAAAAAAAGGGTCCAATGGGCTAATACCAGCCTTGGACTGAATAGGTTCTGTGCTTCCATAATGTAAGTCTCTAGAAATACGCTTATAGTAGAGATTTGTATCTCTAAAAATTGTCATCTGATTACAATGATCAGATTCGAAATTAATCACCAGAGCAGCCTTTACTTTTTTTAATGTACTCGACAACCTCTTAATTGTTGAATAAAAAACGCAACTAGACTCCCTCAGATTACTCTTGTTGAACTCTTCTACAAGCTTTGTGAAGCTTCAAGTTCCACTTGAAAAATATCATTTCCACATGAAGGACCTGAGAAAATATATACAAATTTCTCATTCGAGTCTTTTATAAAGCCACCTATACCTGTCTTGATATTATCATCCTCTAGTATTTTTAAAAGTGCCATCAGAATGACCCATGAAATCCTTCTTAAAACTCACTGCATTGCTTGCTGTAGAAGTAATCAAAGTCGCACCTTCTTGGTAGATAATCCACAGCTCCTTACTTACTCGAACTAGAAGGTTACTAGCCTGACACCATTTCAAAGCAGATAATTTTAATAGATAAAGAACTTCCTCCTTCCTATGACGTTTTCTTTCAAAGACTAGAGCGTTTCTATAGAACCCGATTGACCATAAAGCTGATGCCAAGGAAATACCCCAAACTTTTTTAGTTCTCTGATTTTTACACCATTGTAACCACTGCCACACATTGAGTTGAGTTTAAGACGAAAATTTGCTTGAGAATCCCGACCAATCAAAAACCTTTTCCCATATACTTGATGCAAGACGACAATGCCAGAAATATGATGTTGATATTGTATTTCAATATTACATCAAGGACATGTAATGTCAAAACCAGGACATCCCAATCTGTTTGCCAGAAAAACTTTTGATGTATTTTCAATTTCCGCATTACATTCCAAGACCCTGGGTGTTTCCCTGAGATCCTTGTAAAATTAAGACTTTCTCCTCACAGCCATTTTTGCATTCTTTCTTAACAAGAGCCTTGTTCACGAGTGTTGATGTTCACGAGTGTTGAAAAAGGAATTTGGTATTCATAAATTTTGAGGTTCATCGCCCGAATCAAGATCTATGATAGTGGTTTTTCACCAAAAAAGTGAGCGGAGTGTGGTGGTTATGATAAATTATGATGAATTGGGGGCTGATAATGATTAGGGTCAATGGTGGCTCCTTTTTAGCTCTCAACTTCCCACCCCTTTCAATGTGCCTACGTACCCTTTATATAGGAATAAAGCCTAACGTAGTTTTTGGGGAATAAAAAATCTAAAGGCCTTTAGACTTCTTATTCCAAGGCCCGGTAGAAGTCCTTCTAGAATCCATCTTCCGCTAGCTTTGGAAATGTCCAACTATGAAGCCCAAGACTCGTTCGTAATCGTAGGACTTCACGGATAGTGCATCTCCATGTGCAAGGATAACATTCCGCTACAGCTATATCCCTTGATTAATGAACGCAGGTATAGCCACGGTTCACCCCAAATGTCGGACGCGTCCCTGTCCCCCGAATGAGGATAACCCATCAGATAACATGACACGTGATCCCAAACTCTTAGGTCCAAAATGCAAGATGACTCCAAAGTTCTCGAACGAGGGCACCCGTTGAATGCAAGAACAGAGCTCCCAACGCACACCAATGTTAACCCCGCATCCCCATCGAGGACACCCATTGAATACAGGAGGATGCCTTCAATTATCGTGCATACCCCTGGAGGCCTTCAAGCTTTTCACAGACATCTTCCTCCTTGACCGAATCAAGGAGGGAATTCTTCAAAGAGTACTTGCAAGAAATATGTTAGTGGAAATATCCTCCATTGCTCCCTCCATGTTTGCCTTGTCCTGAGGTTGTCCCTGCTTTCCTTGTCCTGAGGTGAGGACAAGCCCAATTATCTCAATGAATCCAAAACCATGCATCTTCCAATTCTAGGACGTGTCCTCACCTTGTGGAATGGACACATTCTCCCTTGCATTGTGACTCAAACATATAGATAGTTCATATCCCGTATTTCATCTTATGAGGGCGCGTCCTCACTCTACAAGGTGCACAGACTTCTCTTTGCATTGTAATTCAAAACTCAAATAACTCGTAGCCATCATTCTACCTCATGGGGTCGCGTCCTACCTCTAGGAGGCGTCCTCCCCTCATGCATTGTGGCCCAAAAAGTAATCCTTCATCCTTTTGACCGAATTTAAATCCAATTGACCCGTTCTTGATCCGAAATGATCCTTTACCAAATTTTGGCTGTAAGAACTACCCCCGAATTTCATATGAAGTTGAAAACAAAATTGGATTTCTAGTATCTAAATCCAGGCAAAAATTTGTGCCATCCTCCAATACCATGAGTGTGCGCCCTCCGCATCTTCCTCTACGAGGGGGCGCTCTTAATCTTAATTAGCCACGTCTTTAGGATTTCCATTGAATTTAACACTTACATTTGTCATTCACTTTCCTTTTAATTAACCAATAAATACCTTGGTTTCTCCATTTCCACCGCTACAAATCTTCAGGTGCTAGATCTAGTATTTTCACCATCATTTTGTGTAATTATGGAGTATTTCACCCGAGTATATCGAATCTCCATGAAGCAATTAGTAACCTCCCTAGAGTCATGATAATGATCTTTTTCTCCGAGGTAAGTCTCTCTGCCAAACGTAAGTAAATCTCTAATTCTTCTTTCTTTTAAACAAATAATGGTATTCAAGGATTAAAACCAAAAGTCAAAATTTCTAGGGTATTCTACCATCATCCCATCTTTGGAGGGTGCGTTATCTATAGGAGAGGCGTCCTCATCGATAAAAGTATTATCCTTGGTGGGTGCATCCTCCGTAAGGTGCACGTTTTCCTCGACATGACTTTCATCACTAGAGGGTGTGTCCTTTGTACAAGGAGCGCCTACCTAAAAAAGGAGTACTCATCTTTGGAGGGCGCTTCCTCTGTAAGAGGAGCATCAACCCCGACAAGGTCTTCATACTTGGATAGCGATTCTTTTATAAAAGGAGCATATGTTGGGTTTCGAGGTATAAAATGTAGCGCAAGCAAAGTTTAAAATTGTAAAAACTAGAAAAATCGAAACCCATCGCAGGATCCATGCGAAACGACAATATTTAATTTATAACGACTCGTGTATTTTTATATTATTTAAATGTGTAATTATGGAATTATTAAATGAATAATATATGTGTATAGCTTCCGTCAGCTAGGGGTTGTTTTATTATTTTTTTTATCTGTGTAGGTGATTATGGTACACAGGATTGTTCGTGTAATTAATTATTAAGTATACTGAATTGTTTTCACTTTTAAAAAGTGGATTTAATGCAAATTTATTTGCATAAATACTTGGAATGTCTTTAAAATTATTTTATTGGCTTTATAATTCCAATATTTATTTTTGGGATTTTATAAAATTTAGAAATCAATATTTTATTAATTTTTTAGCCCTGTATGATTTTCTGATTACATTTATTCGTAAAATCTGTATTTAATTCCTGAATTCTTCAAAAATTATGAAACTTATATTTATTAAAGTTTGGAATATTCCGAAAATTTTAAAATTATTTTGGAAATTTTAGGGATTAATTTCACTCGCGCGTTGATTCGTTTAATTGATAAAAGCGGGTATAAATTTTATTTCTAAAATTATTTTAAAAATATAAAAATTATGTTTTAATTTACTTCAGAATATTTATAACATTTTAAAACTACTTTCGTGATTTTATGAATTTTTTTTAAGTGCAACTCAGGTTGTTAAATTGGAAATGCGGGATAGAATTAGACTAGAGGGAACAGATATTTATCCTATTTTGCTATGTGTCAGAATTTCAGTCATTCGATAGAAATGTGGCAGCATTTTATTTGTTGTTGTGTATTGTTGTTATTAAAAAAAAAACAAAACAAACACACATAACATCAGTCTCTCTCTCCTATCTTATCTCTCCCTCCCCTATATCAATCTGTGGCAATCTCTCTCTCAATTTTACAGTCTCATCTTCCTTTCCCTTTAATCCCTCCTCATGTTTCCCCTTCTATTTCCGTTCTGTATTTTCTTTCTCTGTCGTTGTTCTTTTCCGGCGAGGTTCTGTTATCGCCGCCGCCGCGTTGCTCTGGTGAGTTCCGGCCGGCTGGTGTCTGATTACCTTGGCTTCGTGTTTATGCTGTTATGAAATTGTATTTCCCTATATATATCTGTGTTACAGTGCGTGTGTGTGACTATGTGTGTGTAGTGTACTGTGTGTGCGTGTGTGCAGGTGGTGTGTGTGCGTGTTGGTGGCGCGTTTAGCGCGTGTGATGATGTTGGTGACTGTCTTGTTGTTGGTTCGGTTACTATCAATATTTTATTATTTTTGCAGGTTGTGGTTGATTAATATCCGTGATATAAAAATAAATGAATTTTATGCGGTAAATATTTCGATTAATTGGCGAAGTTTCACGTTGGAAACCCGAGAATTAATCGGGTACCCGTGAAATTTTGTCGCCGTCTGCGATGAATTTTGACGGGCGGACGGTGGACGGTGATGACGTTGTTCTGAGTCCTACAAATTAATAAATAAATACTAGTATAAATATAAGATATAATAATAATTAGTTGGTTAAATCGGTATTTGGGATTTGTGAAATGGATTATGGTTGTATTGGTGGAATAAATTGTTGGATTATTTATGGTGATTGGACGTTGATTGTATTCGACGGGTAGTCCGATAAACGAAGGAGACGCTATCCGATTTTCGGGAAATTGAACTACAAAAATACGGAAACGTATCCGATGATTATCGGGAAGTTGAGTGACTATATATATATATATACATGTGTGTTTTATACGAAATTTGATTGTATGTTGCGATGAATGTTCTGTCCAAAACTCAGTAACCCTAATTTCATAAAATGATGAGTATACGTATTTTTTGAAAACGAGCACTGAACCGATTTTCGGGAACGTGAACCCTAAGTGATACGTGTATTATTATACGAAGTATGTTATGAGTCGGGTTTTGTTAACGTTCGGGTAGATTGTTAGCGAGGATATGTCAAGCATAATCGAATGTCTAAGTTAGGGTGTTTCGACCTTGTAGGTTCTAGTCGGAATGCCCGAGAATTGGCATTGGACAAAAGATAGTTGGTGGTCAGTCGAAAAGCTCAGTAAGGTTCCAATCAGAGGACTTAAGTGTTGAGGTCGAATCCAGAGTGATCTAGTGGATAGACAATAAAGCCTGAGCGGCAGAGTCGGCTCAGAGTCGATCAGTAATAGTTGTAAAGCTCTATAAGGCAAGTACTTCTGAACTTTTCTTCAAAGATACATTGTAAATATTTTCGAACTGTTTCATATATATGTCGCTGCTATTCAAAATAACTCATGTTTATATTGCAAGTGATTTAAACTATTTACCCTTGAACCCTGATTTTTCTTGATCTTGAGCAGTAGCCTTATTCTTTGTAAACCATCCTTTGCTGAACCTCAAACACCAAATCACAGAAATATGATACTACTCCCCAAATGTATAACTACCAAATACCAAACACTGGAACAAAATTGTTTGAAAACACAGAAACTTTTATACTCCAACCACTCTATATAACATCAAAGAACGATACCTTGAAAAATCATTATTTGTCTAATACCTGATCCTTTTACAAACTGAAAACCGTTTCTAATACATACCCTGATGTACCCTTGTGATACTCATGAATCTTATTACGCTTTTATACCAATGCTTCATTGCTGTTTATTATGATCTTACTTATTGAATTACACTGGTTATTATACTGCATTGTTTTAGAATTGGATAGTTTTCTTTATGTAGACCGGATTCGTGGTCAGACCAGATTCGTGGTCGAATTAGGCCAGTGTGTGCCTTGGATCCAGTTCGTAGAGCAGAGCTGTGTGCTTCGCTCGGGGTTAGTGCGTGACTGATCAGCAGCCTAACCTTGGTTTTTTTTTAAAAAAAACTTAAAATGAATGTCCAATTCTAATGATTAGCTAAAAAGAAACTTTATTCCTCTGAATCATCTCATTGGATCATTGTTTAACCTCAGTTATCGTTATTATGACTTGCTGAGCTAGTTAGCTCACTCTTGCGAATCTTTTTATATATTTTTTTTACAGTTGAAAAGGATATGGATGATAGTGAAGTTCCTCAGTCCAAAGTAAGGGCTAAGGTTCCAGTTTGAGTTGGATCGAGCTAGCAGGAGCTTTATTCGGTTGAGAGATAGTAAGATTGTAAAAATAATTTTATTATCAGTTGTAAGTTAAATTAGTTGGGATTTGGTACGTTGTAATAAAAGTTAAGGTTGTGGCTTGTTTTCATACTTTAACCTGTTGCAATCCGTGGTTATGTGAAGCAGGGTCATTGAAAATAATATTTCTTATACAAGTTTATATATTGTGCATGTGTTTTGGACCCCAAACTTCTGACCAAGGTTTGGAGGGCGCCACATAATTCGTCGTTAAGATGTTTACCTTAAGAATCTTTACGATTTCTGTAATCTAATAGAGGTCCTGTTAGGATTTGTGACACAAACGCAGCGGAAAAATCAAAAATAGATATGAAAAATGAAACCCCACACGCAGGATCCATGCGAAATAAGATATTTAATTCGGATATTAGATGTTTACCTTAATAAAGCTTTCCTTCTGATTGTGACGAATGTACAGATCTTAATGAACCAACACTGCAGCCCTCCTTTCGAAGATCTGCTCTCCAATGTATCAAAGTATATTAATTCTCGTATAGAAATATAATGATTTCAGGTCAAAGGATCAATACATCATTATCACTGTGAGATTAACTTATGAGACTTTAAACATGTAGTATCTCACAACGGGTCAATCCAACACCATGTATTTAATACATGTGCCTGTGTTTTGACTTTAGTATCACCATACCTATGTTCAATGAGATGTGATCATCAGTCAACAAACACACTAGTCTCAATGTACTTATTATCGTCCCTTAACAACAATACTTGACTTGGGACCTTTAGGAATATCAATACTATTCTCATAATCTCATTTCTAAGTCAAGTACTTAGAGATATAGATTTACATATCATATTCCAAGGACATTTATAAATCTAAAATTTTATCACAGAAAAGAAAGATATAATAAATTACTAAAGAATAATCCATAGAATTATAATTAATAATCCAAATGTTTCATAATATAAACATAATAGTGTTGTCTCTAGGGCACAAACACTAACAATCTCCCACTTGCACTAGAGCCAATCACCCATGTATCTAATACCCATGAAACTAGTATGACCTTCGTGCTTTTTCTATGAGAAAGCCTTAGTCAGTGGGTCTGCAACATTATTATCAGTATGCACTTTACATATTTGTATATCTCCTCTTTCATTAATATCTCGAAGAAGGTGATATCTCCTAAGTATATGTTTTGCCCGGGAATGGGACCTTGGTTCTTTAGCCTGCGCGATAGCTCCATTATTATCACAGTAAAGATCAACTGGATCTGTGATCGATGGACCCACACCACGTCCCGTTATGAATTTCTGTATCCAAACAACCTCCTTGACTGCTTCACCGGCAACAATATACTCAACTTCCATTGTAGAATCAGCTATTGTCTCTTTCTTTGAACTCTTCCAGCTTACAGCACCTCAATTAAGGCAAAACATAAAACCTGACTGAGATACTGAATCATTTATGTATGTCTGGAAGCTGGCATCAGTGTAACCCTTTACAACCAGCTTCTCATCTCCTCCATACACCAAGAATGAATCTTTAGTCCTCTTGAAGTACTTAAGAATATTCTTGACAGCTGTCCAGTGACCCTCACCTGGATTAGACTGGTATATGCTCATCATCCTCAAGGCATATGAAACATCAGGATGAGTACATATCATCGCATACATTATAGATCCAATTGCCGAAGCATATGGAACTTTGCTCATACGGCCCTTATCATCTAATGATTTAGGGCAGTTATCTTTTAAGATCAATATCCCATGAGACTTTGGGACATATCCTCTTTTTTCCTCTTGAATCCCAAAACAATGCAATACTTTATCAATGTATGTACTCTGACTTAGGCCGATTAATTTCCTTGATCTATCTCTATAGATCTTGATCCCTAATATATAGGTGGCATCGCCTAAGTCCTTCATCGAGAAACTATTCCCCAACCAAGTCTTAACAGCCTGTAGAGAAGGTATATCATTTTCTATGAGTAATATGTCATCTACATATAGTACTAGGAATGCCACATAGCTCTCACTAACCTTCTTGTAAACATATGGTTCATCTTCATTTTGAATAAAGCCAAATTCTTTGACTGTTTCATCAAAATGACGATACCACCTCCTTGAGACTTTCTTCAATCCATGAATAGATCAAAGAAGCTTATAGACCATCTTAGCAAACTTGGGATCGACAAAACCCTTAGGTTGTATCATGTATACATCCTCTTCAAGGCTCCCATTTAAGAAAGCGGTTTTGACATCCATTTGCCAAATCTCATAGTCGTAGTAAGCAGCTATTACTATCAAAATCCTGATGGACTTGACCATAGCAACTGGTGAAAAGGTCTCATCATAGTCTATACCATGAATTTGTTTGAAACCTTTTGCCACTAGTCGCGCTTTATATGTCTGTACTTTACCATCTATGTCAGTTTTTTTCTTGAAAACCCACTTACACCCTATAAGAATTTCCCCTTCAGGTGGATCAACTAAAGTCCATACTTTATTTTGATACATGGATTCTATTTCGGATTTCATGGCCTCTAGCCATCTCTCGGAGTCTGGACTGTTCATAGCTTCTTGGTAAGGAAGAGGCTCATCATTATCTATAAGCATTACATCATCATCTTGAGACAAGAGAAATCCATAATATCTCTCTGGCTCATGGCGAGCCCTACTAGATCTACGAATAACCTGTGTTTCTGGAGCAGGAACATCTTGATGTACTTCCTACCCACTTTCCAACTCTGGTTCAATGTTATTTTGTACAACTCGATCTTCATCGAGGTCTATAGTCCTCTCACTTTTTTTCTTGGAAAGTAATTCTCTTTCAAGAAATACAGCGGTTCGAGCAACAAACACTTTGTTCTCAGTAGGATTATAGAAACTATACCCTTTAGTTTCTTCAGGATATCCTATAAAATAACATTTATTCGATTTTTGGTCCCAGTTTGTCAGACACCAAGCGTTTCACAAACACTTCGCATCCCCATTCTTTCATAAAAGACATGATGTGACGTTTTTAGTCTATATCTCATATGGAGTCTTTTGAACCGATTTAGTTGGAACTCGGTTTAGTGTATATGTAGTCGTTTCTAGAGCATAACCCCAGAAACTTATTGGAAGATCTGCTAGACTCATCAGTGATCGCACCATGTCCAATAAGGTACGATTTCTCCTCTCAGAAACTCCATTCCATTGAGGAATTCCAGGAGGAGTAAGTTGTGATACGATACCACACTCCTTCAAGAAACCTTTAAACTCGAGGCTTAAGTATTCTCCTCCACGATCTGATCATAGAACTTTTATACTTTCCCCTATTTTCTTTTCCACTTCAGCCTTGTATTCTTTGAACTTTTCAAAAGAATCGGATTTGTTCTTCAAAAGATAGAGATATCCATATCTACTGAAATCGTCAGTAAATGTAATGAAGTAGTAAAAGCCACCTCTTGCTATCGTATGCATTGGACCACATACATCACTATGTATAAGTCCTAATCATTCGGTGGCCCTTTCTCCTTGTCCGGTAAAAGGAGTTTTAGCCATTTGGCCAATGAGACAAATTTGCATTCTTCGTAATGATTCAAAATCAAATTTATCCAAGTAACCATCTTTATGTAATTTGGAAATGTGTTTCTCATTTATGTGACCTAAATGACAATGCCAAAGGTATGTTTGATTTGAGTCTTTCATCTTAATACGTTTATTATCATTATTTGTGTTATAGACATGAGTATCTAAATCAAGAACACATAAACCATTAAACAAACGTGCAACCCCATAGGTAACATTATTGAATGAAAAGGAAGAACTATTTTTTTGAATCAAAAATGAAAAACCTTTCTTGTCCAAATAAGAAACCAAAATAATATTTCTGCAAATCGCAGGCACGTCAAAACAGTTATCTAGTTCCAAAACAAGACAAGTGGGTAAAGATAAACGATAATTCCCTACAACTAAAGCAACAACCTTTGCTCCATTCCCAACTCGTAGGTCGACTTCTCCCTTCGCCAATGTCCTACTTGTAACACCCCCAAATCCGGGGTCGGGGATCCGGGTTGTCACGAGTTCCATTTCCCTTAATAACACCCAATCTTAATAAATAATCAACTACTCTGTACTGTGACGCCACAATAAACACAGACACCACAAGTTATAGTCTCAGAGATGAACACTCAAAAATAACACAAGTCCTTATATTCCACAATTATAAACCGTTACACCTTAAAAGAGTTCTGAATAAATTTACATATTCCTTGCCATTATTACAATTCATATTATACGTAAGTCTGGTTCATCAATAGTTGAAAACCTAGCCTATTGGTAGCTCCTACCTCAGCTACGGCGGCATCAACGCTTCCAGAAGACTGCGGAACATTTTCTAACCGCTTGCGAATCGGGAGCTTGGTCCTGTTCATCTTTTCTATCTGTTGTTGTGTGATGAAAGAAGAAAGCAAGGGTGAGCAGCAAGCCCACCAAAATAATATGTATAATGATTAACAATATATGAGCCTTCTCATAGTACTCATGAAAGTCTTGGTCAAAAGAAATGAACCAAGTTTGATATCTTAATGCGATGAAGTCGCAAAATATTCAGTATATATACATATATACTTTTCAAAATCTTGGAAGTTCTCTTTCATGCATAATATACACAGAGTTCCAGTTTATAACTGTATAAAACTATCGTTGCAAGGTGATCTCATATATCTAACCTTATCTCAATGTTTTTTTCTGAAAATATTTGACATGCATAAGATAATCATTTACTAGATATAAGTTTAAAAGATGAATTTACAAGATACTCCAATATACTTATATCTTTTCCAAATACTACTTGAACTACCACCGTTCAAGTTATAATGAGCTTTCAACAGTTCATCACATAGATGAGACTACAAGACAAGATTTGAATAGATTAATCTTTGAAGTATTATTGAAGGAAATGAATTTATGATATACTTCATTAAGTTCTGATATATATATCCACATATACATCTTCTTTATACATTTCCTGAAAACCTCTGTCATGTAAAGTATGAACAGAGTTTGTAACATCCAATAATTTTTTGGAAGGAAAAAGAATTGTGGCATAAACCCGATATCTTGCTGATCACTCAAAGATACCAATAAGTAACCTTTTCTACTAGTAGATGGACGAATTCCCCACTGGTCATCACCCTGGTCGCAATAGGACCTTATGCTGGACTGCCACTCAGCCACTTACACATTTGATGGACTCCCACTGAGCCACTTACACTATCATGGACGCCCACTGAGCCCATGTTGCTTATGCCGACTCGATAGATGGACTTACTTCCCGAACGTTGGGTAAGTAATCAATTCATTTACCAAAACCGCAGCCTTGTTGCGAATATAAAATACACCACAGAGCCGGATCCCTCTGGTTTTGAGCGAGTATTTAAATCCCCTTTAAAAAGGAAGATCTTAAATATGTAAAAATGAGTTTTGGGATCCGCTCTAACTTTTAAAAATCATTTTAAAGACTCGAAAACACTTTAAAGAGTGTTTGGAGTAATGCTGATTTAATAAAGTAAATCAGTCCCAATATATTAGAAAATATCTGAATATTATTATTTAAATAATATTCCCATAAAGAATAATCTTTATACAGATAATTGAGGTAGAAGTTGTAAAACTTATACTTGAAATGAGTATTAAATAACCAAAGATATACTTATACGAAAGTACTATCTTTATTTGAATAATCAAAGATAAGTTTAATTATCGACACCTTATTCTTTAATAAAATAAAGAATATATCTCAGCAAATAATCGGAGTCATAGATCCTCAAATGAATATTCAAATAATATTCATTAAATAATATAAACTGAGTCATAAGCCCTCGAATAGATATTCAAATAATATTAAATAAATAAAATAAAAGGAGTCATAGGCCCTCGAATGAATATTCGTAATAATATTCATTAAATAAAATAAGAGGAGTCATAAGCCCTCGAATGAATATTCATATAATATTAAATAAATGAAATAAAAAGAGTCATAAGCCCTCGAATGAATATTCGTAATAATATTCATTAAATAAAATAAAAGGAGTCATAAGCCCTCGAATGAATATTCGTAATAATATTCATTAAATAAAATAAAAGTTATCGCATAAACCTTATTCGATTAATAGTTTTGAAAACTATATCAATATATATATATATATAAATTTAAATATATATATATATAATATACTCGGGAACATCGACTCCCGGTTTTAGAAAATGTTCACCTTTGGGTCCCCTATACTAAGGGTATACACAACTACTGCTTATCTCTAGCATAGGTATTATGCAACTAATAAGCATTTGAACCAACAGATATATAAATCAAGAATACGGAATAGGCATGCATATATTCCATATCACATGCTACAATATATCGCAAGAATTTGCTAATAACAAATATGCATTTATCACAAGATCATGCAAATACACATATACATCACAACAATAGTTATACGGGTAGAAAACTTGCCTGAGCGACTGGGGGTTATAAATGGCTTGGGATGAGTCTGGTAACCTATAAACAACATATAAGTTGGAATTAAACCAAAGTCACTTGTAAATCTATACTTTAACCAATTTAGACTCTAACGCTCGTTTTGCGCTTAATGATTCTCTTAAGTCGCTCGAGTACCCTCGGCTCCACCATTTTTAATAAATTAACCATTACGAGTTTTAAGGCGATTCTTTTGCGAGTACCTTACCAACTGCCTAATACACTTAACATAATTGTTTCATACTCCAATTAGTCCTTTAAGGTCTTTAACCAAGGTTTCAAAGTAAGGCGAGCGGAAATGTTTCGTTCGCGAAACGTCCGTTACTTAAAACAGTCGTTTCTCCTAGACCGTACATCGGAATCTAACGAACCACATATCAAAACGAAGCTCGTAACATGAACTATCTAAACATGGCAATGGTCAAAACCTATCAGGGAGTTCTAGGGTCCTAATGTTATGAACAAAAGCAGTCTAAAGTAAATCGGACATTACGACGACTATGTTTACGCGATTTCCCAAATTTATACCATTCCAAATCAACCACTACAACCAAAATCCATCCATAACATACTACAAAAACCCCAACACCTCAAGTTCTCCAATTTATGTTATTCTCAAACATGAATTTAAAACTATACTTAAGTCCTTTAACTAATCAATAAGATTTCAACATCCAATTTACTACAACTCCGACCCAAACTCTAAACATGCAAGCATCAAGCTACTCTTTTACCATAACAATCAAAATCATCTTAATATACAAAGTAAAGCTAGGGTTTGGAGATGTTATACCTTCCTTGAAGTGATGAGAGTAGCTAGGAAGCCTTAAGAAGCCTTGAAATGTCTTAGGGATGCTTGGATCTTAAAGGAAAAATAAGAAAAATCAAGTTAAAATCTTGAAATCACTATTCATTATCTTCTTCATTGATTTCTTGGAAGAGATTGTGAATGATTTTGGAGCTCAAAATTATAGGATAGCTATATCTATGCATAAGGAGTACTAGATAATTACCTTACTAATTAAGGAAGCTTGGAACTTGAACTTTGAAATTTCTTCTTCTTGAAATGAAGAAAAGCCGAGAGCAAATGTTGAAGAAGAAAGGAAATGATTTTTGTGTTTGTGATTTGTTTAGCTTAGCTTGGTTGCTTTTGATTTGATTTTGGTTAATTACCTTATTAACCTTGAAAATTGTGTGGTTAAAAAAACCACCCACACCTCCTCCCCCCCTATGTCATGCTTATGTCACCTTTGCTATGTCATCACCCCTTACTTGCCCTCTTCTTATTGGTTTGATGACCTCATCATCCCTAACCTCCTTGATTAACTCCTAATTGTTTGCCTAATGACCGCTGATCTGTTATACGGTTCGCTTAACTTTCGTTCTCGTTTCTCGTTTGAGGGATCATACCCGGGATCTTATTACTTGTGTTTTCTTAACCTTTCTCAATACATTAGATTCCTTTTATGATCCTCTCTTATAATCCTTTAATTTAAATTCTTTTTATCCTGTTACCTTATACTCAGTTCTTTCGATATCTGGTGGATTTCCGGGAAAATCAAAGTGTTCAGATTTGGATTCTGACGATCTTTACATACACTTATATATCACATAGAGTACCAATAAAATCTCAGAATATCCATAAAAGAACCCCTACATAGTGTGGCATGAAAATTTTTCTTATTCAGCATAATCTACAAAATCACTATTCATAAGGGTTTCAAAAATTTCCAAAAATTGGGGTTATTACAGTCTCCCCTCCTTAAAAGGATTCCGTCCCGGAATCAGATAGAAAATGAATAGGGATACTCTCTTAGCATTGCACTTTCTAACTCTCGAGTAAACTTTCCCACATTTTGGTCCTACCACCAAACTCTGCCTAGTTTGATAACCCTTCTCCTAAGCACTTGTTCCTTTTCGATCTATAACCCTTTCTGGTTGCTCCATATAGGTTACGTTTGGTTGCATGCCTATGCGCTCATATGCCCCTATTTGTCTGGCATCCGAATTATACTTCCTTAACATTGATACGTGGAACACGTCATGACTTGCTACATGTTCGGGGGTAGGGCTAGCTCATATGCTAACTTCCCAAAATGTCTTAATATATCCAAGGGTCCAACAATTTGTGGACTTAGCTTTCCTTTCTTTCCGAACCTCATCTATCCTTTCCAAGGGATACCTATAACATTACTAGGTCCCCTATTTCATACTCTTTGTCCTTTCGAGTCAAATCAGCATACCTCTTATGTCCATCTTGGGTTACTACCAGCCGTCCTCTGATTAGATCTATTATTTCCCTGGCCCTTTGGGCTACTGCGGGTCCGAGCATCTTGCGCTCTACAACTTCATCCTAACATAAGCAAGATCGACATTGTCTTCCCTCAAGGATCTCATAAGGCAATATCTCAATACTGACATATGATCTATTGTCGTAAGAAAACTCAATCCGTGTTAAGTGATCATTCCAAATTATTTCAAGTCTATTGCACAGACTCTTATTATAGCTTTTAGCATTATAGCTTTTGCTTCTTAATACCCATTCTTTTCCAGTTCGTAATCGCTACTACCTTCCGTTCCTAATATTATACTGGTTATACTTTTGCTTGTTAGCGTTCTATAACCTTTTTAATAACCACGTCAACCTTAGTATCACGAATGTGCTTCCATTCTGAATACCACCATAACTTTACTACTCCTTTTTCATCTGTTTCCATTTTCCAAAATTTGATCAATCATATAAAAGTAAAGGAATTTGTGGAGAGATCACTATGATCATGAACACTTGTTCTATTGCATAGTTAGTACAGAAGGTGGCCAGCCTTTAGTACTTGACAAGCAATTAAACAATAGCTGGTATCCTACTCGGCTTCTATCACACAGATAGATAATCCTTCGGTAATACCTCCCCTTCTGGAAGGGTTGTTCTTCTCAGTTTATATGAAATGAAAAGAAGAGAAAAGAACGAAGTGAAGAGAATTGTATATATGAAAATATACTGCCACAAAATATCTAGCTTGGAACCTACCTCTGAACTATAGAGGTTTGTCATAGGAGAACAAAACATATGTGTATATATATCAAGTATTATCGCATCGCATTTCACATGCTTAAATATTTTTGCTATTCCGTCCATCATTCTATGGACCCTTGCTCTTTCTCGAGCTTATACACAATCACCTTTGAAACTCCCTCGATATCGAAAATCGAATCTGGGATCTCATTCTAGACATCATCGTTACTAGAATTCTATGCTTGCACCGCAACCTTCCTCATATAGTAATACGACTCTCTTTTCATAAGAGGGAATAAATATTCAATAGGTAGATACTCTACTTAATTAGTCTATCAATGATAACTTATACACTACCACGACCCGATTAGTGGTACTCAATCTCAACATCCATTCCAATACAACTCTCACGGTTGTAATCAGCTCATTACTCGCAGAATCATTGTTGTATTACTATGGTCCACTACTGACCTACTGTCGTCATTCACATTCCATGAAATCTTAATATCTAACCATACGGAGTCCATACATGGCGTATCAAATCCTTCTAAGGAGGTAATGTAATCACCATTCATGATTCATGAAGAACACTCCTGATCCTGACATACATACATGACATGAAGCAGATAAAATTGCAGAAGAGTTTCAATCAAAGCAACGATAGCAGGTTAATACCATTCTTAATCATATGCCTTCGACAGAAGACTTAACTCAAACGTTCGTTTAGTCCTTTTTGAAACATGGTCCAGGCTCATTCTCAAGATAGTACCTTCTAAGATAGATAGCCCGCTCATGGCGATTACACAAATTAAACCTTTACCAAACTACTATTACGGTTGGGTATTGCACAGTCATCAGAAGGAATGTCAGTCTTTCAAACCATAATACAACCTTTACGGCTTCAACCATTATCACTGTATTCCTCTGGCACTGAGCGCCTGTAATTGTCCTCTTACACTTAAAGTGTCGGCCACCTCTTTGGCCTTTCTTGATAGTAATATTTCCTTACAATCAATGTCATCTTAACCACTTTCACTAATTTTCTACCTCATTTCCCATCACTGCTTGTGTGAAGATGTTTTCCTTAAAATCTGATGAGTAAAAAAAATTAATACCATTTTTCCATAAGTTATTGCCTCAGTCTTTAGAGGTTAATCACTGTCACGACTGACTCTCAATCATACTTAGAACATCTTTTATCTTAGGCCCTAATTGCCCTGAACAATTTCGACCTTTACTGGTTCAATCCATACTTTCTCGTGGTTTAACACGTGCCCACCTGGCATTATTATAATTACGCCATATCTCCTTCATCAAAATTTCTATTCTTGAGAACTTTGAATATTACCTTTCTCCTTGTAAAACCTCTAAGGTTATCCTTAAATCCTTCATCAGGGTCACCCTAGGCACAGGGCATATCAAGATACCATTCATTAATACCAGAATCATTGTCTATATACTTCTGAAAAATTTCTCCACTGATCCTTAAAGGTTATTATTACCTTAATCCTTTCCAATTCATACTGTCAAAACTCATACTATCCTTATTAAGGGTGAAATGCCAACCTTTATGCATTCCCCTAGGATTCATTTTAAGTTACCGATGTTCTATCCTTAATTCCACCTTAAAATGGGTACATGCATCCTTCCATGGATAAATCAAGTCATATATCCCTGATAGGGGTGTCTTATTCAATCATTCCCACCTCGATAGTATATGCCTAATTTTCACAATAACATATGTATTCAAAATGAGGTCAATCAATATGGCCTCCAAAAGATAACAACAGGTTATCCGCTTTTCTTGCCTAATTTGGTAACGATAACAAGGATGTTCTGGAAGATATTGGTCGTGTTCAACGTGAACTTCTTCTTAATAATTCCTTATTTACTTTTGTTGTTTATCTCAACAGTCATCTCAATGTTGGGATATCTTCCATACCTGGCGTCTCCCTTTCTGGGTATCAAGCCACCGGTCTTACACTTCACATTCTTGAAGGTCACTTCCTTCATCCAATTTTCCTAATTTCTTACTTCCTTGTCTCCTCAGTCTATCCGCGTCTCATTATTTATCCTTCGAAACTATCTCAAGGTTTCCTCGAATCCTCCCAACTTATAGGGGATAAAATATATGTATCTCTTATGCCTTCAACCATCGATTTTAACTCATGGTGAATCACCTTCATCCTGACGATTACATACTTTTCTATTTCTATTGCTACGAGTCTTTAGGGTTTCCTCATACCCAACTCCTTTATCATTACTCAAACTCTATTGCCTTTATATTCCTTTCCACTTCAGTTTCTTTTTATTTTCCTTTCTCTTATCATTATTTCATGAACCAACACAACATAAGCATTGATTTCAAACATCCCGTCATTCTGGATTCGTGTCCTCAGAACGAATCTTGACAACTTTTACAACTTAGATTCATAATTCATCATACTCGTCTGCCTTTGTTCTGGCTCTAAAGCTTTTACACTATCTCCATAACCTTGGGAAGTACTTTCCTGAAAACAATTGACTGAACTTAAATCAGTTTATTATAATCTCTTGCTTCGTGCCTTCCTTGGCCTTTCACCAGCGGGTGGTCTCTCTCTTAGGAGGGTAAGTGACAAAAACAGTCTTTTGTGATTCCGTCAATCATTCAGAATCTCAAATGATTCCTCTATTTCCTTTAGCCAGGCTCTTGCCTCGGCTGGGTCAGCTTGTTCCTTGGAACTCTGAGAGCTTAGCGACTTAAAGGTCCTGAAAGAATTTCCCACTACATTGTTTCCTCCAGGTGGTGGTTGGGAATAAAGTATAAGATCTGTTTAGACAGGTCCATGAATTTCCGTATAGGAGTACCGTCTCGGGTCTCCTTATCTCGCTCGACTTCTGTTTTCTCAGTCTAAATATTTCTTCCTACTCCCCATAATTGGGGTCATCTTTTAATTTAAACTCCTCATTTTCCACTTTATTATATTCTGGGTTTCTTATATCTTAATTACGACCTCCCTGATTATCACATTCAAGATTTTCCCCTAATCTTATTCCTTGTGGGGGCATATTACTTGGAAAAATTTTGAGAATCTCTGGATATTTGTCTTACTTACTTTGCTTAAGTCTTTCCCTCGTTCAGTCCTTGCACGATTGTAAATTATGAATTCTCAAGTTCGATAAACTTCATGACACTCTCTTAAGTGTTAATAGAGCAATTAACAATGTGATCTTATCACAAACAAACTGATCTGAACTGAAATTAACGAATATATACATAACCATTTGTTCGAGGGTACTACAACTGAACACATTAAAGAGAATTACATCATTTGATCTGATCGCTTCTATCCCAAAAGTACTACCATAGATAATCATCTAGTCATTAAAACTAATCATCCATAACTTAGGCTAATCCTCCAAAAGTGGTGCTGCATGAAATTCTTGTCAGATTGCTCAGACTCTGCACACTATTATGGATCAAGAAATGCGGGCACACACAACATCCCTAACCTGCTCCATTAAAGCGGTGATGAGGTCTAAGATAGTTGCAAGTAGAGCTGGATCAATCTAACCCTTAAGATGGCCTCTAGCTGTAACACGGGTGGTAGCCTCAATCCTGTCCATGCTATGAGCTAATCCTGCCGGAAGTACCCCGCCCTCAATTCTTGATGCAGTAAGTCGATCCAACAGATCACTTCTAACACTACGAGCCTCAGACAGGCCACCCAACGTCATATGATAATTGGCGATAAGAGAAGCCTGAGTGGTAGCATCTAGCAGTCCATGGGGTGCAGGTGGCGCAGACCCAGGAGATCCAAACGGATAACCAAGCATGGTATCAGGTGACAATGGTACAGGAGATAAAGGTGGCATTTCCTCAGTAGGTGCTGGGCTCTGTACCGGGGATGGAACGGGAATTGGTGGAACCTCATGGATGTCTACAGGAACCTCTGGAAGAGGGTCTGATACTGGTATAATTGGTGTCGTGGAAGGCCCCACTCCTTCTGTCCTCATTAACCTTTGTGCCCTTGGTAACTCTTCATCCTCTAGTGCCACCCTCGCGGCCATTCTTGCTCTGGTAGTCGCCCTGACTACGGTCATTAATTCCTCAGCGGTCCTCTCTTCATTCTCATCAGGATCCTCCATGAGATCCTCCTCAGCCACAATCCTTTCCGGAATAACATCCTCAACCTGCAACATTCTCAATATGAATCTCATCCAGTCCCTCATTAGGGTACTCTATCGGATTCACAATTTGATCTCCAACTTGTAATAAAACATCCTCATGCTGATGCTCCTGAACCTCAGGGTTCGGTTCCCCGCTGCCCTATACGAGAATGAACTATGTTACAATCACGATATTTATAAGGGTTCCCGTAAGGGTTTTAACTGTCAGTACTACGTTAGGTAGCTCGACTATGAACTTGGCAAGAGTTCTTATTATCTTAGTGAACTTATTATCTTAACGTCATATCATCTCTGAGGTTTATAACGCTTGGCTCTGATACCATTTCTGTAACAGCCCCAAATCCGGGGTCGGGGATCCGGGTTGTCACGAGTTCCATTTCCCTTAATAACACCCAATCTTAATAAATAATCAACTACTCTGTACTGTGACCCCATAATAAACACACACACCACAAGTTATAGTCTCAGAGATGAACATTCAAAAATAACACTAGTCCTTATATTCCACAATTATAAACCGTTACACCTTAAAAGAGTTCTGAATAAATTTACATATTCCTTGCCATTATTACAATTCATATTATACATAAGTCTGGTTCATCAATAGTTGAAAACCTAGCCTATTGGTAGCTCCTACCTCAGCTACGGCGATATCAACGCTTCTAGAAGACTGCGGAACGTTTTCTAACCGCTTGCGAATCGGGAGGTTGGTCCTGTTCATCTTTTCTATCTGTTGTTGTGTGATGAAAGAAGAAAGCAACGGTGAGCCGCAAGCCCACCAAAATAATATGTATAATGATTAACAATATATGAGCCTTCTCATAGTACTCATGAAAGTCTTGGTCAAAAGAAATGAACCAAGTTTGATATCTTAATGCGATGAAGTCGCAAAATATTCAGTATATCTACATATATACTTTTCAAAATCTTAGAAGTCCTCTTCCATGCATAATATACACAGAGTTCCAGTTTATAACTGTATAAAACTATCGTTGCAAGGTGATCTCATATATCTAACCTTGTCTCAACTGTTTTTTTTTGAAAATCTTTGACATGCATAAGATAATCATTTACTAGATATAAGTTTAAAAGATGAAGTTACAAGATACTCCAATATACTTATATCTTTTCCAAATACTACTTGAACTACCACCGTTCAAGTTATAATGAGCTTTTAACAGTTCATCACATAGATGAGACTACAAGACAAGATTTGAATAGATTAATCTTTGAAGTATTATTGAAGGAAATAAAGTTATGATATACTTCATTAAGTTCCGATATATATATATCCACATATACATCTTCTTTATACATTTCCTGAAAACCTCTATCATGTAAAGTATGAACAGAGTTTGTAACATCCAATAAATATTTTGGAAGGAAAAAGAATTGTGGCATAAACCCGATATCTTGCTGATCAGGCAAAGATACCAATAAGTAACCTTTTCTACTAGTAGATGGACGAATTCCCCATTGGTCATCACCCTGGTTGCAATAGGACCTTATGCTGGACTGCCACTCAGCCACTTACGCATTTGATGGACTCCCACTGAGCCACTTACACTATCATGGACGCCCACTGAGCCCATGTTGCTTATGCCGACTCGATAGATGGACTTACTTCCCGAATGTTGGGTAAGTAATCAATTCATTTACCAAAACCGTAGCCTTGTTGCGTATATAAAATACACCACAGAGCCGGATCCCTCTGGTTTTGAGCGAGTATTTAAATCCCCTTTAAAAAGGAAGATCTTAAATATATAAAAATGAGTTTTGGGATCCGCTCTAACTTTTAAAAATCATTTTAAAGACTCGAAAACACTTTAAAGAGTGTTTGGAGTAATGCTGATTTAATAAAGTAAATCAGTCCCAATATATTAGAAAATATCTGAATATTATTATTTAAATAATATTCCCATACAGAATAATCTTTATACAAATAATTGAGGTAGAAGTTGTAAAACTTATACTTGAAATTAGTATTAAATAACCAAAGATATACATATACGAAAGTACTATCTTTATTTGAATAATCAAAGATAAGTTTAATTATCGACACCTTATTCTTTAATAAAATAAAGAATATATCTCAGCAAATAATCGGAGTCATAGATCCTCAAATGAATATTCAAATAATATTCATTAAATAATATAAACTGAGTCATAAGCCCTCGAATGAATATTCAAATAATATTAAATAAATAAAATAAAAGGAGTCATAAGCCCTCGAATGAATATTCGTAATAATATTCATTAAAAAAAAATAAAAGGAGTCATAAGCCCTCGAATGAATATTCAAATAATATTCAATAAATGAAATAAAAGGAGTCATAAGCCCTCGAATGAATATTCGTAATAATATTCATTAAATAAAATAAAAGGAGTCATAAGCCCTCGAATGAATATTCGAAATAGTATTCATTAAATAAAATAAAAGTTATCGAATAAACCTTATTCGATTAATAGTTTTGAAAACTATATCAATATATATATATATATATTTAAATATATATATAATATACTCGGGAACATCGACTCCCGGTTTTAGAAAATGTTCACCTTTGGGTCCCTATACTAAGGGTATACACAACTTCTGCTTATCTCTAGCATAGGCATTATGCAACTAATAAACATTAGAACCAACAGATATATAAATCAAGAATACGGAATAGGCATGCATATATATCATATCACATGCTATAATATATCGCAAGAATTTGCTAATAACAAATATTCATTTATCACAAGATCATGCATATACACATATACATCACAACAACAGTTATACGGGTAGAAAACTTGCCTGAGCGACTGGGGGTTATAAATGGCTTGGGACGAGTCTGGTAACCTATAAACAAAATATAAGTTGGAATTAAACCAAAGTCACTTGTAAATCTATACTTTAACCAATTTAGACTCTAACGCTCGTTTTGCGCTTAATGATTCTCTTAGTCGCTCGAGTACCCTCGGCTCCACCATTTTTAATAAATTAACCATTACGAGTTTTAAGGCGATTCTTTCGCAAGTACCTTACCAACTGCCTAATCCACTTAACATAATTGTTTCATACTCCAATTAGTCCTTTAAGGTCTTTAACCAAGGTTTCAAAGTAAGGTGAGGGGAAATGTTTCGTTCGCGAAATGCCGTTACTTAAAACGGTCGTTTCTCCTAAACCGTACATCGGAATCAAACGAACCACATATCAAAACGAAGCTCGTAACATGAACTATCTAAAAATGGGCAATGGTAAAAACCTAGCAGGGAGTTCTCGGGTCCTAATGTTATGAACAAAAGCAGTCTAAAGTAAATCGGACATTACGACGGCTATGTTTACGCGATTTCCCAAATTTATACCATTCCAAATCAACCACCAATCAACCCCAATTCATTCATACAACCAAAATCCATCCATACCATACTACAACAGCCCCAACACCTCATGTTCTCCAATTTATGTTATTCTCAAACATGAATTTAAAACTATACTTAAGTCCTTTAACTAATCAATAAGATTTCAACATCCAATTTACTACAACTCCAACCCAAACTCTAAACATGCAACCATCAAGCTACTCTTTTACCATAACAATCAAAATCATCCTAATATACAAAGTAAAGCTAGGTTTTGGAGATGTTATACCTTCCTTGAAGTGATGAGAGTAGCTAGGAAGCCTTAAGAAGCCTTGAGATGTCTTAGGGATGCTTGGATCTTAAAGGAAAAACAAGAAAAATCAAGTTAAAATCTTGAAATCACTATTCATTATCTTCTTCATTGATTTCTTGGAAGAGATTGTGAATGATTTTGGAGCTCAAACTTATAGGATAGCTATATCTATGCATAAGGAGTACTAGATAATTACCTTACTAATTAAGGAAGCTTGGAACTTGAACTTTGAAATTTCTTCTTTTTGAAATGAAGAAAAGCCGAGAGCAAATGTTGAAGAAGAAAGGAAATGATTTTTGTGTTTGTAATTTGTTTAGCTTAGCTTGGTTGCTTTTTATTTGATTTTGGTTAATTACCTTATTAACCTTGAAAATTGTGTGGTTAAAAAAACCAACCACACCTCCTCCCCCCTATGTCATGCTTATGTCACCTTTGCTATGTTATCACCCCTTACTTGACCTCTTCTTATTGGTTTGATGACCTCATCATCCCTAATCTCCTTGATTAACTCCTAATTGTTTGCCTAATGACCGATGATCTGTTATACGGTTCGCTTAACTTTCGTTCTCGTTTCTCGTTTGAGGGATCATACCCGGGATCTTATTACTTGGGTTTTCTTAACCTTTCTCAATACATTAGATTCCTTTTATGATCCTCTCTTATAATCCTTTAATTTAAATCCTTTTTATCCTGTTACCTTATACTCAATTCTTCCGATATCTGGTGGATTTCCGGGAAAAATCAAAGTGTTCAGATTTGGATTCTGACGATCTTTACATACACTTATATATCACATAGAGTACCAATAAAATCTCAGAATATCCATAAAAGAACCCCTACATAGTGTGGCATGAAAAGTTTTCTTATTCAGCATAATCTGCAAAATCACTATTCATAAGGGTTTCAAAATATCCAAAAATTGGGGTTATTACAATATTTCCCTGCAATTCCTGCACATTTATACAAATGTGAGTACCACATCCAGTATCTAATACCCAAGATGTAGAAGTAGACAAATTGACTTCTATAACATAAATACCTAAATCAGAAGCATCAACAACAGCCTTCTTCTTCTTCAGATCCTCCAAATAAGCATGACGGTCACTCTTCCATTGACCTGGTTTCTTGCAATATATTAGTGACAATCACCAACCTTTGGAACACCACCTTTAGGCTTCAAAACCTTGGTCGGATCAGGTTTCGGATTGGCATTAGATTTAGATCCAATCTTCCTCTTGCCTTTCCATTTACCCTTTCCATTGGCCTTCCCCTTATTCACCATCAACATGGGAGCAGGGGACGCCTTCTAAATGTTGATCTCAGCAGTTTTCAACATAGGCAACACTTCGGTGGGGTTCTTATCTATCTCATTCATATTGTAATTCATCACAAATTGAGAATAGTTGTTGTTTAAGGATTGTGTTGTATAAGACATGCATGCACTTTAACAAGACTAAGACATTCTAAAATTCTGTAAAAATGTCAAAGAAGTAGACTGGAGTCTTTTTCTATAAACAGTGTCAAGCCTAAGAATTCTATCTGGAAGAAGATCATGAAGATCATGCCTCAGAAGACTTATGAAGAAGCTTGGAGTTGAATAAATCTATTTTAGTGTTATAGAGAAGTCATTCGAGAACTCCAGAATGACTTATAGAGAACTCAGGAAAGCTTATAGAGAACTCAGAGATATCAACAAGCCAAATTGAGCACGTAAATATTGGAGATATCGACAAGTCATTTATTCACTAGAGAACTCAGAGTTATCGACAAGTCAACATTCATTAGAGAACTCTGAGTTATCGATAAGTCAAATTCCACTAGAGAACTCAGAGATATCGATAAGTCAAAATCTACTAGAGAACTCTGAGATATTGACAAGTCAAATTTGACTAGAGAACTCTGAGATATCGATTAGTCAAGAAGTCACTAGAGAACTCTGAGATATCGATAAGTCAAAGTGAAGATATGAAGACTAGAGATCTCGACAAGCCAGAATTCTCTTATAGAGAACTGGAGACCTCTACAAGACAAATTAAATATAGAGTACTAGAGATCTCGATAAGCCAATATACTTATTGAGATGTCAAGTTCTCTATAGACCAAAACTGGAGATCTCGAGGTAAAATCTCAATGTAAAAAATTACAGATCAGTTCAATATCTAAGATTAGCAATCAACAAACAATTCAAACAGCTGGATTGACAAGTCTATAAAAAGCAGCTTGAAGAATATGCAAGATCAATGGCGAAGATTAACTGACAAAGGAAGATCAAGACAATCACAGGATGCTAAAGTTATGCTAAGCTAGAAATAGAAGATATACTTTTCTATAAATGGAAATGACAAGTGACTGTTTACTAAAGCTAATAGCATGCCTTGTTGTACACTGTGTAAACCAGTAGTTAACTGATTTATAAAGTTAACACTGGTCGTTTAGTTAGGAGTAAGAATTGAGATAGAAAATCTTGTAACACTCTCAAGAAGAAGTTAAGTTTTTTATCAACAAAGAGCCTAGAAATTTTGTAGCAAAACATTCTTAATTTTAATATAAAATTAAGTAAGTTTTGAAGATCTATGTTCTTTATTATTACAAGTTTAATTTCTGCATGAACACACTTTCACTACAAGATTTAATTTACTCTGTTCAACCATAAATGGTCCAAGAAAAAATCAAAAACAGAAAAACACATTCACCCCCCCCCCCCTCTGTGTGTAATTCATTACCTAACAAGTGGTATTAGAGTAAAATCTGAAAGAAAACAGATTCAAGATCTTGGAAGAATGAATACACAAAAAATCAGTAGCATCAAAATTCCTACCTTTGACAAAGCTAACTACACTCTTTGGAAAAAGAAAATGTTTCTGTTTATCAGGATGACCAATCCACTCTATATTCAGGTACTCAAAAATGGGCCTTTCACTCCTATGGTTAGAGTTGAAGAATCAACAGATGGTGATATGGTCATTCCAGCTCATTATGTTCCAAAAGACCCTTCTGAGTATATTAAGCCTGAAAAGGAGAAGGTTTCCCTGGATAGTGGTTTGCAATTGATATTTATTGAGTCACTTGACAATGTGATGTACAACAACATTGTCAACTATGACACTACCAAGCAAATATGGGAAAAGATTGAGATACTATGTAAGGGACTTGAGGAAGCTAGATCTAATCAAAGAAGGATACTGATTTCACAGTATGAGGGTTTCATGGCCAAGCCAAAGGAAAGTATAACTGATGTGTTTGAATGGTTTAACAAGCTGATAAATGATTTGCAGCTCCATGAAAAATACTATGAAGCTGAAGAAGTGAACCTGAAGTTCTTGCTTACTCTCCCTAATCATTTGGAACAGAAAATCTCAGCAATCAGGGAAGGGAGAGATTTGAGCAGAATAACACTGGAAGTTCTATATGGAATTCTCAAAACATATGAACTAGAAATGATTCAAAGGAAATCATTGAGATCTGGTCAAGGACATGTTGTAGATGGCTCAAGTGCCTTAATTGTCAATGAAATCTAAACACCTATTGATGAGCCAAGATCTCAAACTCCAGTGGCCTCAACTAGTGAGCAAAGAACAAATGATTCACAGGAACATGTCATTCTGGAATTGGAAGATGATGAGTTCTACACTCTTGATGAACTGGATGAGCTAGATCAGTCCATGGCTTTTTTGGCTAGAAAATTCTCTAATATTAGAGTAAAGAAGCCAAGATTTTTCAAAGGGTAAAGGATAGTCTTTCAACAACGACATCAGCTGGAAAGGAAAAGGGAAGTACACTTTTGATAGCAAGAATCGTTACAAAACTGGATCTGTTGATAGATCTAAGATAAGGTGCTACAACTGTGATGAGTTGGGCCATTTTGCTACAGAATGCATGTTAGGTCACACACACTGTAGATAGGGGTGAATACAGTGTATAGCACAATCAAATCGAACTTTAATAACTCAAGTAACAGAAAACAAACTTTATTCAAAATAATAAACTCTGTTATAGTATGAAACTGTCCTCTCTCAGTGATGAACAAATATCACGAAAGCTGCTAGGGTTACAATAAATAATCTTCTCGATAATGATAACACTTATAGTGTAAACCCAATGTCTGTGTTTTTATACTAAACAATTACAAGATAATCGCTAATTGATATGGAATATAATTTTGCTTCCTAAAATATATCAATCAGATATCTTTTCTTCCAAGTATTCTATTCTTCATAGAATTCCTTCTTCAAGCATATCTCTTCTTATGTTTGTCTCGATCCTCTCTTCCTGTAAATCAGCTGCCTTCCTTATCTGAACGTTTCCTTTAAGTCCTGATATTATCTTCTGATAAATATCTCCTAAACCTTAAGTACTGACAACTTAAGTTCTGACTTCAGTATAAGTGCTGATTTCAGTTAAGTACTGATTTATCCTGTTTAAGTAAGATCTGAAAACTAAACATAAATCATATTAGACATGACATTATCAAATATATCTAACAATCTCCCCAAACTTGTAAATTAGCATAATATACAAGTTAACAGATATTTGATGATGTCAAAAACATTAAGTACAAATGCATGAGAATTTGACTAGATAACTACAACTTACAGTCCTTAAAGCTTTACCAACTTTAACTTCTGATAACAACTTCAGTATGTATTCATATCAGAATTTGAGCAGTTGTAGATCTTGACTTGGCTTCATCTTCTGATCTCTCTGATGTCAGGAGTTGTTCTGAGATAGTTCTTTAACAAACATCTCTCAGCATATCTGAGTTCATCAATCATCCTCCTTTTAGCATCTTTAAGTTCTGTAGAATCTTCACCAGTTTCAAAGATTGCAGCCCTGAGATCATTAATTTTAGCTTTCTTTATGTCCTGATCCAGTCTGATCAAATACGTCTTGTCAGACTCAAGATTGAATTCCACAGCCCTCTAACCCAGAAAGGTAGTTATAATCTTAGCAGAGTTAGGCTTCATCTCAAGAATATCACCCTTGTGATCTCTATACTTTGGAAGATATGTGTTGTCAGACTTAACAGAATAAAGCCTTTTCTGTCTCTGAATTTGACTCTTCAAATAGTTTGCAACACTTTCTGTTATTTTGTCATTCACTTGAAGTAAAAATAATACATGTTCCAATTCTTCATTATACTTCAGTGCAATGGCATTTTCCCTTATATAATAAACCCTAGCATCTGTCGTGAAGTACAACAAGATGTGTTCTTTCAAGTAAGTATGGTAAACCATATGTACAGATTCTAGTTGATTCAATCTTTCAGGAGTTTCTCCAATACCTGGTTCACTTAAGGAAGTTGGATCATTGGTTGTGTTCTGTATTCTTCTTTCATCAGCACTTCCCAATCCAGTTTTATCTCTTGCTTCCTTTCCAGTAACCACTCTTGCTTCAAAACCACTTGCAGCAGTCTTCAGAGGTTGAGTCTGTTTGGCTTTGGTGAATCCTGGTAGGAGTATCTTTGAAGGTTTAACATGAACAATGTCAGAGGTTTCCTTTGATTTATCTTCTGATATCAAGTTAACTTGAGCTATGTCAGAGGTTACTTGCTTCTTTGAGATATTAGAACTAACTCTATCTTTACTCTGTACAACTTGAGCCATGTCAGAGGTTGTCTTAGAAATTTTTCTTGAAGTCAGAGCAAGATCAGCATCTTCAACAGTAATTTCTTCATCCACAGGAGGCACATAAACCTTGATAGATTCACCAACTTTCTCATTGCCCTTGGATCTATCTGTAATTGTGATTTAGCCTTGGTTGCTTCAGGATTTGTTCTTTCCTTTATCACAATGCCTTTGGTCTTTGGAAGTTTCTTTTTACCAACAGAAGCTTCAGACTTAGATTTGACTTTTTCTGACTTCAGTCTAGCTTCTTCTTCCATCAGACTCTCAAAGTCCATTCCTGGATTCTCCTTTAGAAATAACTGTCTTGATAATTCTTCATCAAGATCCAAAAGTTCATCAGAACTTATCCTTTTACCAGTAGCAGAAGTAATTCTTTTTCCAGCATCAGAACTTGTCCTATGACTTATAATTTTAGCTCTTCTTGATGAGAAACTTCTACCTTGACCATGACCTCCACCCATTCCACAGTTTCCCTGGTCATCTTTTTCATCATCCTTCCCCTTCAGTGTCTGATCAGTTTTGCATTTGGACTTAATTACTTTCTCCCCCTTTTTGGCATCAGCAGGTAAGAGAAGAGAGACAAGCAATTCCACTGAGGCTTGGATTTCATCGAGTTGAGATTGCTGAGAAGCTTGATTTTTCAAAATATCATCAATCTGAGACTGTTGCTTTTCTTGGGTTTTCTCAATATAAGCAACTCTGTCAAAGGTAGGTTGAAAGAAACTTTTCTTTTCAAGTTTCTTTACTGTTTCTTGCTTGAGCAATTCTTCCTGAATTTTATGTAACTCTGCATGAGTTTTTGAATTGAGACCTTGAAGATGTCTAGTAATCAATGCAGTGACTCGAATATGTATCTTGAAATCATCATTAAGTAACATCTGATCAGCTTTGTCCAAGTGCTCAGCAAGAATCTTTTCAGATGGAACAAAGGTAACTGAGTTCCATTCCTTAGTCCACTCCTGTCCTCTAGGAGTTTCACTCCAAGGTACTGGTGCTTCTCCTCGTACAAACTTCTTGACTAGTTCAGATTTAGAAACAGTTTATGGAGGTGCATGGCCTGAAGGACCAGCTTCATCAGCATCTGCATTTGGAGCAGCATCACCAGTATCATCAGCATTTGCAACATCAGAACTTACAGAATCAGCATCTTCTTATAAAACAACAGTATGAGAAGCAATCGAGGCTTCAGCATCATCCTCTAAGTGCTGAACTGTTGCCAAGTTCTGATCAACAGCCATATCCTGATGCTCACCTATATTCTGATCATAAACATCTAGATGCAGAGAAGGTGTGGTAGACAATTTTAGAGTTTCAGTAGCATCAGTAACAGGTGTTGTTGATGGATTAATTGCTGTTGGAGCTTCTAAGTAGAGAACCTCAGGCACAACCAGGTTTTGAATATCAATTTCAGTACTTGTTCCTGGGTCTACAGGAGATACAGTTTCATGTACAGGAGACACAGAAGGTGTGTTTGCCTTGTCTGTAGAAGCTTCCTGAGTTGGGGACAATGGAGAAGGAAATGCAGTAGCTTCAGCAAATTCTGGTTCTTTTGAGATCAGAGATTCCTGATCTCCTTCCTTAGCTGCTGCTTCCTCATTATCTGAAGCTGGCCTTTTAGCTCTCTGTTTCTTGTATCTCTTTGAAGGTGGGGATTCCTTGGGAGGTTCAGCAGAAGTCATTCTTCTAAGCCTTTTGAGAAGCTTAGATCCCCCAATTCCATAATCCTTCTGAGAAGGAACCTTCTCAGCTTCTATAACAACAGGTTCTGATGCAGAAACATGTTCCTCACTATCAGAATCATCTCTCAGAACAATCCTCCTTCTCTTCTGTGGTGTCTGAGGAACAATCTTTGTCCTCTTGGGCTTGGAAGATGAAGGCTTCACAGTAGGTGCCGAGGATGAAGGTTGAGATGTCTGTGAAGGTGTAAGATATGTTTTAAGATATGTTCTGAGGGAGGGTTGAGGTATAGATGTATCTATGGTTTGTTCTGATGGTTGGTGTGATGTTTGAGATGTGGTGGTAGATTGAACATCAGGATAAACAGATCTATAGGTTTGAGGATCAGCATTTACCAGGATCTGTTTTACAGACTGAGGAATCTGTAATGGTCTAACCACCGTTTTCTTAAGGTCAGCATTTACCAAGTCATTAAAGGCTTGTTTAGCAATTTTAAAGGGTGGGTATAAGTCAGTGGTAGGTTGGGGTTCATCAGCACAACAGAAATTATATATAAGCTGACAAAATCTAGCAAAGTAGACAACATTCCTATCCTCTGTCATCCTATCCCCAATAAAACCTATCACAGCACTTGCAAAATCAAAATGAGTTTGGTTAATAATAGCATACCCGATGTGCTGACTCATTATAGGAATGGAATCAAAGTTAGTAACACTTATTCCCAAAGGCTTTAGTGATGCAGTCGAAGAAGAAGCTCCATTCTTTTCTGATGTGTGCTCGTTTCAACTGTCCAAGCTTAGCCAAACTCCTCTCATACCCCAAACTGACCATGAGCTGCTGTAAAGCTGGTTCATCCGGTGTTGAGAAAATGCAGCCTTCTGGTTCTTTTGAGATCAGAGATTCCTGATCTCCTTCCTTAGCTATTGCTTCCTCATCATCTGAAGCTGGCCTTTTAGCTCTCTGTTTCTTGTATTTTTTCTTTTGATGAGTGGGGTTTATCAGCACTTTCACATGTTTACTAACATCAGAACTTAACAGATGAGAAGCATTATTCTAGTTTTTGACTTAGTTTTAAGATAGACAAAGTAAATGGGACTAAGCTTAATATCAGAATTTGCTTGTGTCAATAGAGTTCCACATAAATAATTACTGCTAACATGGGATCTCTAGTATGTTAAAGACTACTAGGTCAACATCTAGCACAGTTATCCTCATAGGATAGAATAGTCACATAAATAGACATATCACTATCAGAGTTTAGAAATTCACATCAGACAACAATCAGTACTGAAGCAATTTTCAATTAAGCACAGAATACACAAAGAGAGTAATTTCTGTAAATACTGATCATAAACTGATGCATCAGAACAAAAGCTAGGCAGATTTAGAGAAAGAACCTAAAACCATTCCAAGTTCATTTACCAATCTTGTAAAAGTAGCTTCACACAGTGGTTTTGTGAAGATATCTGCTAGTTGCTGATCTGTTGGAAGAAAGTGCAATTCCACTGTACCTTCATCCACATGTTCCCTTATGAAGTGGTACCTAATGCTGATGTGCTTTGTCATTGAGTGTTGAACTGGATAACCTGTCATAGCAATAGCACTTTGATTATCACAGTAAATAGGGATTTTAAAATATGTTAACCAATAATCCAGTAACTGATTCTTCATCCAAAGAATCTGTACACAACAGCTTCCTGCAGCAATGTATTCTGCTTCCTGCAGTAGATGTGGAAATTGACTTTTGTTTCTTGCTAAACCAAGAAACCAATCTGCCTCCAAGAAAGTGGCAGCTTCCACTTCTGCTTTTCCTGTCAATTTTGCAACCTCCATCTGAGTAACCTATTAGTTTAAAATCTAATTCTCTGGGATACCACAATCCCAGATCAGCGGTTCCCTTAAGATACTTGAAAATTCTTTTCACAGCTGTTAAGTGAGGTTCTCTTGGATCTGCTTTAAATCTTACACAAAGATAGGTAGCATCCATGATATCAGGTCCACTAGCAGTTAGATAGAGTAGAAATCCAATCATACCTCTGTAATCAGTGATATCTACTAATTTACCAGTATCCTTATCTAGTTTTATTGCAGTGGCCATGGGAGTGGATGCACTTGAATAATCTTGCATTCCAAATTTCTTCAGCAAATTTCTGGTGTACTTGGTTTGACAAATAAAAGTGCCTTCTTCATTCTGCTTGACTTAAAGACCCAGAAAATAGCTGAGTTCCCCCATCATACTCATTTGATATCTTGATTGCATCAGTTTGGCAAACTTCTTGCAAAGTCTGTAATTTGTAGAACCAAAGATGATATCATCAACATATATCTGAACCAGAAGTAAGTCCTTTCCATGGTTGAGGTAGAACTAGTATTTTGTCTATAGTTCCTCTGTTAAATCCACTTTCCAGAAGAAACTGAGCTAAAGTCTCATACCATGCTCTTGGAGCTTGCTTAAGGCCATAAAGTGCTTTATCAAGCCTGTAGACATGATTAGGATATTTGGAATCTACAAAGCCTGGAGGTTGTTCAACATATACTTCCTCCTCCAATTCTCCATTGAGAAAAACACTTTTCACATCCATTTGAAAGACAGTAAACTTTTTGTGAGCAGCATAAGCCAAAAATATCCTTATGGCTTCCAATCTAGCAACTGGTGCAAATGTTTCATCATAGTCAATTCCCTCCTATTAAGAATATCATTTTGCAACCAACCTTGCCTTATTTCTTGTAATTATGCCATCACTATCAGTTTTGTTTCTGAATACCCACTTTGTACCAACAACAGATCTGTTCTTTGGTCTTGGCACTAGGGTCTAGACTTTGTTTCTTTCAAATTCATTTAACTCTTCCTGCATTGCTTGCACCCAATCAGCATCTTGAAGAGCTTCTTCCACTTTCTTTGGTTCAGTATGAGAGAGAAAAGAATTGTAAAGACATTCATTTGAAGTAGCTGTTCTAGTTCTGACACCTGCATCAGGATTTCCAATTATTAAGTCAGGTGTATGTGATTTAGTCCACTTCCTTGCATATGGAAGGTTTTCTCTAGAACTGGATGCTCCCCCGTGATCCATGCTATCTTCATCAACATTTTCTGATGCTCCCCCTGAAACTATGCTCTCTGAGTTGGATTCTTCAGAATTTAAGTTTTCAGAATTATCAGAACTTGGCTTATCAGAGCTTGACGAATCAGAACTTGAGGAGCCAGATTTATGTTTTGATGCTTCTTGAGATGTGGTTGTATCTTGAGTATGCTCCCCCTGCATAGGTGCATCTTCCTTTGGCGTAGTCACCACAGTTTCAATAACATCAGAGTTTAATCCATCAGAGTTTGCAGCATCAGAATTTAGACTGTCAGGAATTTCAGTATCAGAATTTAAGTCTTCGTTTTCAAATCTCAGCAGATCATGATCATTGAAATCTTCAAGTCCAGTAATCTTCTTATCATCAAAAGAGACATTGATAGATTCCATGACCACTCTTGTTCTCAAGTTATAGACTCTGAAGGCTTTTGTGGAAAGTGGATATCCAACAAAGATTCCTTCATTAGCTTTTAGATCAAATTTGGATAGCTGTTCAGGATGAGTCTTAAGAACAAAACACTTGCATCCAAATACGTGAAAATACTTCAGATTTGGCTTCTTTTTCTTCACCATCTCATATGGTGTATTTCCATGCTTGTTAATTAGTGTTGCATTCTGAGTAAAACAAGTAGTCTGCACAGCTTCAGCCCAGAAATAGGTTGGAAGCTTTGCTTCATCAAGCATTGTACGTGCAGCTTCAATGAGAGTTCTATTCTTTCTTTCAACAACTCCATTTTGCTGTGGAGTTCCAAGAGCAGAAATTTCCTGCTTAATTCCATGGTTTTTGCAGAACTCTTCCATTATCAAATTCTTGAACTCAGTACCATTATCACTTCTTATTATTTTCACAGAATCTTTCACCAATTTATCCAGTTGCCTGATATGATCAATCAAGATAGATGCAGTTTCACTTTTTGTGTGCAAGAAATACACCCATGTGTATCTGGTGAACTCATCCACTATGACCATAGCATATTTCTTCTTTGCCATAGACATGACATTTACTGGACCAAATCGATCAACATGTAGTCGGTGATAAGGCTCAAGAATTGATGATTCAGTCTTGCTCTTGAATGAGGATTTCCTTTGTTTAGCCTTCTGACAAGAATCACAAAGGCCATCAGGAGAAAATACTGACTTTGGCAGTCCTCACACAAGATTTTTCTTGACTAGTTCATTTATATTGTTGAAATTTAAATGAGAGAGTTTCTTGTGCCAATTCCAGCTTTCTTCAATTGATGATCTACTCATCAGACAGATTGCAGAACCATCAGTACTTGTTGAAAGCTTGGCTTCATAAATGTTACCACGCCTGTATCCTTTCAGAATAACTTTGCCTATAGATTTACTTACAACTTCACAGTGTTCTTCAATGAAATCCGCATGATAACCTCTATCACAAATTTGACTAACACTCAGCAGATTGTGTTTAAGTCCTGAGACCAGAGCTACTTCTTTAATGATGACATTCCCAAGATTAATATTGCCATATCCCAATGTTTTTCCAATGTTACCATCTCCATAAGACACACTTGGGCCAGCCTTCTCCACAAAGTCTGATAGCAGGGCTTTATTTCCAGTCATATGTCCTGAACATCCACTGTCCAGAACTAGGATGTTTTTTCTGTTGCCCTGCAATCACAAAGACCACTAATGATTAGTTTCAAGGACCCAGACTTGCTTGGATCCTTTGGCCTTATTAAGTTTGTTAACATTTGCAGCGGATTTAGCATCAGGGTTATGTTAACATTTTTCTTATCAGAATTTACACTATCAGACTTTGAATCAGAACTTACACTAGAAGGAACAATGCTAACTTTCTTTAAAGAAGGTTTTATTTGGTAATAATCATAGTACAGATTATAATATTCCTTACAAGTATAAATGGAATGCCATAAACTACCATAATGAAAACAAGGATTTTGTGGCTTATATCTGACAGACTGACTCTTAACTCCTGACTTTGAAGGTAAGGAGTTTATGTTTTTATTCTTCCTGCAAAAAGAAGCCATCTTTTTATTCTTCCTGCAAAAAGAAGCCAGATGGTTAGAACTTTCCATTCCTATTTTTCCTAGGTGATTTTACCTTGTTTGCATTCTTAACATCTTTTAGCTTATGCTTAAGCTGCTTCTTTGTCATTAAGCCTACGTTTACTTCAGTTTTCTTTTCCTGTTTTAGTTTGTCAGAAGTTAATTCCTTTTTAACTTCTGATTTCTCAGTATCAGACTTTATAGCTATAAACTTAACAGGTTTTAACTTTAGCTTTTGTTTAACAACTATAGGCTTAATATCTACAGTTCCTTTTTCACTCATATCCTCTCCATAACCTAAGCCCTCTTTCCAGTTTTCACTACTTAACAAATTCTGAGTTATTCTGCCAGAGTTAGTCCAAGTCCTGATAATCTCTCTTTCCTTTTCTAACTGAGCTGTTAGAGATTCATTCATTTTAAGCACTTCATCTCTAACATAGAAAGCATCATCTTTATCTTTCTGAGATTGATGGAACATGACTAACTCTTTTTCTAAATAATCATTCCTCTTTTTGCAAACAAGATTTTCAAAAGTTAATCTTTCACATGTTAAAGTTTGATCTCTATAGCTAATGAACATGGTTTTAAGATATCTTCTCAACTCATTAATATCATCAGTATGAAAGGCATAAGTAGTTTGAGGTACCTTTAACTCACCAGCTTCAGAACTGCTTTCAGCATTTGCCATATCAGCATTTGCCATCAAGGCATAATTTTCCTCACTTTCAGAATTTGAGGTGTCTTTCCAGCTTTTGTTCTTTGTGACAAGAGCCTTGCCTTTGTCACTCTTCACTTTCTTACAATCAGGAGATATGTGGTCTTTCTCACCACAGTTGTAGCATTTGACATTCGTATAATCTCCTCTGTCAGACTTTCCTCCTTTGCCCTCAGATTTTCTGAAATTCTTCTTATCAGAACTTGCACCTTTCCTGGAAAACTTCTTTCCCTTCTTGAACTTTCTGTATGCAATCTTCGTGATTTCTTTCACCATAAGAGCACACAGCTTCATCATCTCTTCATCAACATCCGTCTCAGGCAAGCTTTCAGATTTTGAGTCATCATCACTATCAGAACTTGATGACTCAGTATCAGACTTTGTGAAGAGAGCTTTACCCTTGCCTTTCCTTGAGGTAGCTGCCTTGGGGGATTCTTCTTCAGCCTTAAGAGCAACTGTTCTTGACTTTCCTCCTTTCCTCTTGCTTCTTTGTTCCATCTCAAGTTCATGAGTCTTGAGCATCCCATAAATTTCATCAAGAGTCGTTTCATCAAGATTATAGTTGTCTCTTATTGTTGTTGCCTTCAAATCCCAGCTTTCAGGAAGAGCCAACAAGAATTTAAGGTTTGAGTCTTCAAGATCATACTCCTTATCAACCCGTGATAAATCATTCAAAAGTTTAACAAATCTATCATATAAATCAGTCAATTACTCATTAGCCTTTGAGTCAAAGTGTTCATACTCTTGAGTAAGTATTGTCTTCCTGTTCTTCTTAATCGTATCAGTTCCCTGACATCTTGTTTCCAAGGCATCCATATCTCCTTTGCAGTCTTGTAGTTTATTACCCTGTTTGACATTACATTATCAATGGCACTATGCAGTAAGTGTCGTACCTTAGCATCCTTAGCAATTGATGCGATATCTTCAGCAGTGTAATCACTCTTCTCCTTTGGTACAGACTTTGCTGTTTCACCTGCAACTGCAACAGCAAGCTTGGTTGGTTTGTGAGGTCCTTCCTTAATTCTATCGAGATATTCTGGATCTGTAGCTTCCAGAAACATGGTCATCCTCACCTTCCATATGGGATATTCAGATGGTCTCAATATGGGAACTCTAATCGTCTCATATCGGCTTTGGATTTGTGTCTTTGGAGGTTCTTCAGTTTTGGTGGGCTTAGTTGGAGTTTCTACTTCAGACATGATTATTTTTGGATCTTAAACTGTTTGTGTATTAACAGATAGGCTCTGATACCACTTGTTAGGTCACACACACTGTAGACGGGGGTGAATACAGTGTATAGCACAATCAAATCGAACTTTAATAACTCAAGTAACAGAAAACAAACTTTATTCAAAACAATAAACTCTGTTACAGTATGAAATTGTCCTCTCTCAGTGATGAACAAATATCACGAGAGCTGCTAGGGTTACAATAAATAATCTTCCCGATAATGATAACACTTATAGTGTAAACCCTATGTCTGTGCTTTTATACTATACAGTTACAAGATAATCGCTAATTGATATGGAATATAATTCTGCTTCCTAAAATATATCAATCAGATATCTTTTCTTCCAAGTATTCTATTCTTCATAGAATTCCTTCTTCATGCATATCTCTTCTTATGTTTGTCTAGATCTTCTCTTCTTGTAAATCAGCTGCCTTCCTTATCTAAACGTTTCCTTTAAGTCCTGATATTATCTTCTGATAAATATCTTCTGAACCTTAAGTACTGACAACTTAAGTTCTGACTTCAGTATAAGTGCTGATTTCAGTTAAGTACTGATTTGTCCTGTTTAAGTAAGATCTGAAAACTAAACATAAATCATATTAGACATGACATTATCAAATATATCTAACAATGCAGGAAACCCAAGAAATCAAAGAAGGATAAAGCTTATCTTGAATTGGAAGCAAAGAATGAAGCTCTTCTGAAGAAAAAGCAAAGCAAAGCTTATATTACAGAGGGTAAAAGTTGGGATGACTCTGAAAATGATGAAGATGAAGAATTTGGAAATTATGCACTCATGGCCTTGGAGCAAGGAGAATCATCCTCATCTAAATCACAGGTACCAACTCTTACCAACATTGATTTAAATGTGAGTCAATTTAAGGAAACTGTAGAGAAGATGAGCACATAAATATTTCACATTCACACAAGCATGGTTGCTGCTAATGAAGAAGTTAGCATATTAACAAAGATAAATGAGAAGCTTGAAAGTGAAAAGCAAGAAACTGAATTGTTACTGGTGAAGCTTGAAGTTGTAAAGCAAGAGAATGCTTATCTCAAGAACAAGATCAAGTGTGCAAATGAAATTGAAGCAGTGCTAAGGGAGAAGCTGGAAAAGAATGAAGTAAAGTTGAAGTCTTTCAGATATGCATCTGAGCTGGTTGGACAATACCATGAGAAAAACAAAATATGTGCAAATATTGCTATTGGTCTTGACTATGATGCCTTGAATAGCAAGAAGAAAGAGATAGGTGACAAAGGAAAAGCAACAGCTAATGAAAATATTCCAGCTATGCTGAAAAAGGTTGTATCACCTATGTTCAAAGCATGTGAAGTCAACTTCAGTGAAGAAGAATTGATTATCAAGCAATAAATTATTGATGAAGATAGAGAGAAGAAAACTGCAGAATCAACTCAGTCTTCCAATATTGAAGAGAAGCTCATGGACAAACAAAGTCCCAAGACACCTGTTAAAGAGACCAAAACTGAAGATGCAAGAAAGAAAAAGAAAAATAGAAATGGGAAAATAGGGATAAACAAAAGCAACAATTTTGCTTATGTTGCAGATGCTCCAAGGAAGAAATGTGAAAAATGTGGCACTGTGAATCACCTAACTCACCTTTGTAAAAAGGCAGTTTGCAAGCCAACTGAAGGAGCCTGCAAATACAATGAAGCAAATGCAAATGATCCCTATTCCTTCTGTGACAAGTTTGACTGCATTCCTTGCAATTTGAAAGTGATGAAAATTTGTCACAAACTGAGAGTAGACCTCAAAGAAATAAAAATTGGGTCTACAAAAGAAAGGGAAAATGCTCAACAGTCAATGAACTCTATTTTATCTGAAACTACTCATTCTACTTCTGCTAAATCAGTTAACAAGAAGAAAGTACCCAATACTGCTTGGGTTGCTAAATACACTTAAAACTCATTGTGTGCAGGGCAAAGTGAAGAAAGTCATCTGGATCATAGATAGTGGATGTTCCAGGCATATGATAGGTGATAAAAGCCCCGCTATCATAGTTTGAGGAGAAAGCTGGCCCTTTGGTGACCTTTGGAGATAACAGCAAATGATTCACAATGGGATATGGCAAGATTGTTTTTGAAAATGTTGTCATTGATGATATATGTAACGACCGAGGAATTACGCTTGTATTATATTATAATAATAATAAATTATGTGTATTATTATGTGATTAAATGTGTTAAGTCGTTGAACCCTAACTGCTATGTGTTATGTGTTGGTTGTTTTGATCCAAACGTGTTTTGGATATTTATTGAGCGTGCTATCGTCAGTTATATATATTATATCAAAACCTGTACAGCTCAAAACTATGTTTTAAAAGCCCCTATTTCAAATAAAATCATTGGCCCTATTTTGCCAAAAATGCCCTATACCGTATCGCTATTCTGAACCCTTAGACGTTTTATAAATTGACCTTTTTCGCGAAAAACGATTTTTTTCCGGACCCCTTCGGGTACCAAAAGCCCCACAAAAATCACATTTTTATTTTTATATGATCATGAAATTATCATATATCATTTTTCTTTGCATTTTTGTAATATTCACAATTTTTGGGAATTTTAGTATTTTTTTTGCATTTATTGGATATTTAAAAATTCAATATTAATACCCAAAAATTATAAAAATTGGGGCCAAATATTTTTATTAGGAGTATAATTAGCCCCTTAATTTTATTTAGGGGTATTATTTTCATAAATATAAATAGTTGATTTACTGTTAATTAATTAGTTAATTAATCATAAAAAAATCAGAAAATTCAGAAAATTAAGAATTAGGGTTTGTGGGTGAAGAACAGGGCAGAGAATCAAACCGGATTTTGATCGTGATTCTGTTGTCCAATTCAATCATGTGAGTAACCAAAACGATTCCTCTTGATCTCTACTTTCTATTTATGTAATCAATTTCATGTGTTATAGCTTCGAATTTAAATTCGATTTTTTAGGGTTCTTGAACTAAATTGGGTATTTGTGAATCATTGTGTTTTGGTTGCTGGGAGTTATATGAATAGATTGCTCAGGTTGTGTAGATGATTATACGTATTTTTAATTGATTTTTCTATTCCCGAATTTGTGATTCGAGTTTTTGAGTTTTCAACCCGTTTTTGAATTCGGGTTTTTAGTTTGAATGATTGTTTGTTGTTTCTGTTACTACGAATGAGTAGGGTGTCGTTTTTACAATCGATTGGTACCAGAATCGTTGTGTTTGGCTTCCGTTTGCGAGCTCGCCGGATTTTGACGCCGCCGCCGCCGTGTTTTTCCGTTTCCGGCTCGGTTGGTGGCGAAGCTGTGATAGAGGGAGACAGGGAAAGATGGGAAAGACACACGAGATGCTACGGATTAAATTCGTGGGAGAAACCAGGCCAAAACTCGTGTGTCAGCCGACTGGGTTCGCCGGATTCGTTCACCGGAAAATCACCGGTGACGGCGCCGGTGTTGTGTGGGTGAGGGGTTGTTCTTGGACGACCCGGGTGCGACCCGGTTCCAACCCGGTGTTCGACCCGGTTTCGATCCAAAAACCTCCAATCCTTTTCCCTGAATTATGTTTTTAGAAGTTAATTAATTATTTTTATTTTATAATTTAGGAATTAGCTTTTACTAAATTGTAAAATCAATTAAAAATCAGTTTTAAATTCTGAAAAAAATATATATATAATTAATAATTTCAGAATTATTTTAGTAATTTAGAAATTCGAATTTAATTATTTATTTAATTATTTATTAGTTATCTAATTAATTAATAATTAGGTAATTAATAATTAGGTAATTAATTAATAAATAAGCATTAAATAATATGATTAATAATGCAATAATTAGTTAAATATTACGAGTAACTCGTATTTATTCGAATAATGATTCGATAATTAAAATTATTATTCGAGCGATAGTTATTCGAAGAATATCGTAATAATTATTCGTATCATATAATTAAATACTGATAATTAATTGATTAACGAATCGTTTAAATTCCAATAATAATATATTAGTTCGGTAATATTCGAGAATAGTGTGTAGCTCGTATTTATACGAGTGATTAATCGTTGAGTTGGTTTATAATTTGAGTAATTCGTAGTTATTCGATAAATAGCGTATCGGTTAATTAAGTTGATTGATTATTTGTAAATAATCGATCTAATCATATAAATAACGATGAGTTGTAAATATTTGTAATAAATTGTGATTAATCCTAATAATTAGGGATTAATTATTTTAAATTAGTAAATAATTATCTATTAATTATTTATTAGTTATTTATTTATTAAGTGATTAATTATTTCAATAATTAATCACATAATTTTCAATAAATCGTAACTTCTTCGTTTTAACTCCAAAAATTATAAAAAAATTATTTTTGACTTTGATTTTTATTAAATAATTATTTAAAAATTATTTTAGGATTTAAAAGGTTGTAATAATTATCTATATTGAATAATAAATTGAATTATCAGTGTTTAATTCATAACAATTCAACCGTTAGTCCGATTTAAGTGAAACGAAGACCCCTAGACTCAGAAAAATGAGACGAATCCAATAAAAATAGTTGTAAGTTATAATTTATTCTGAAAAAGAGTGGTTTGGTGATAACTAATAGTTCGTAGGTCCTAGTAGGGATATCATTGAGCCGAATAAATCCCGAAAAATTATAATAAAATCAGATAAGACTAGTAATGCAGGTATAAGCCCAGAATTGATTCTAAAAATAATTATAAATATAGAAATTAATTGTGTGCTTTACGTGTTACGTGTTATATGTGATTATGTGCATAAATGTGTTGTGTAAATATATGTATATATATGCGAGTCAGATAGAAACGCATGGGTAGACTGATAAGGTTGCGTGATATCAATTCAAGATACACGTATATAGTAAGTTATCTAAACACCTATATTTACATGATTTGTTCAGTGTTAACAAGGCAGAGCAAGCTAGGGTCAGAAGGCAGTGAATTAAACCAGGTTAAGTACGCACAAGGCAAGTTTTTCCCCTATTCTAAATTCAGAATAGTGATTTATATTTCCTTTCTATCGTATCAATTCTCTTTGATAATTATTGTTCATATACACTGTTACCCATTTATTATCACTTGTTCCATTTCATTTCAATTCTTGATTTACCCAATTTATTGAATTCCCTGTTCATATTTCAATTCCTTTACCCTTGTTACATATATTCTGGTATATCCTGGTGTTGGGATATATCAATAGCATACCGATTGTTCCGGATGCTCAGCCTTGGACTGGATGGTTACTATAAAGGCTGGGTTTTTCCCAGACCATTAAATTAATAGGCCATAGTTGCCTGAGTACTCGTTATGTTGGTTGGGTCTATGCAGTTGGGTATAGATCCGTACTATATTCTGACTGATCAGCAGATTATAGTGCATATGTTGGTTCTTATTTCCAGTCTTGTTCATTTGGCACTCGCCATCATTGGCAAATTATTATCATATACAGATACAGATGGTTGTTCAAACCAACAGCTTATTGGTTCATTTATTTCTCTCTCTTTATAATATATATATATATTGTTGTAGGCTTGTTGAGCAATTTTGGCTCATTTCTTTTATTGTCACTCCTATTGTTTTACAGTTAAGGTAGAGAATGAAACCCATCAGGACCCGCATAGTCAAGAAGCGAGTCAAGCAGCGGGACCCTCTTATACCAAGAGTGTTCCTTCCTATTCCCGAAGAGAGCTTTGAATTGCCAGATCAGGTGTAGCAGGATAAGTAGTAATGTTGGGTTGAATAAAAGTTTTGTGTAGTTTGAATAAAAGATTGCGTAGTGAAACTGTAGATAGAATAAAGTTTTGTAATAAAGAGAGTTCTTGAGACAGGTTTTATTTAGTTGGGTTTGTAATAAAGTGTAGTGCATGATTCTTGTTTCCAAACTCAACCCTTAAAAGATCCTGAGTAGTGATAGTTCGGGGTAATTATTATATTAATATTCCGCTTGTGCAGGTATAGTTGGTAATTGTTGTTAATAATGCCCCAAATCTATACCCCGGATTTGGAGGGTGTTATAGTTGGTATCAGAACTTAGGATTGACCTTGGAAAACAAGAATGTTAGGGTTAAGATAAGATAGGAAAATAAGATAGGATGAGAGTAAGAGTGTTAGGATTGTTTGTCTATGTGATTAGAAGTTATGAGTTATAGGATTGTGATTTGATTGTTTTTGTGTTATTATTTTTATGTATATTAGATGGCTTCTTTATCATCATCTATGGAGAGGACCGAGACAGATCCAGTGGATGCACAGGTAGTAGTCCCAGTGTCAGAGCAGATCTTACCTCCATTGCCACCTGAGCCAGCACCAGAGATACCACTTCCCCCGGAGGTACCAGGTTTTGCAGATTATTTTCCATACGTTGAGCCAGAGATACCAGATATTCCACCATTAGAGTTTCCGATGTTTGATATTCCTGATATGGTTGATCTTCCGCAGTGGGAGGATTTAGAGCCTCAGATTCCTATGCCACCAGTCGAGATTCCAGAGATGCCACCGATGGAGCCAGAGGCAGAGCCGCCTGTGTATGCGCCTATGGAGCAGCCTGTCTTATTTCCTGCCCCATTAGCCATTTATGGACATGTTCCAGGAGTGTATCAGTTTCCTCAGCCAGAGTTTATGGATGAGATCGTGGTAGATGGACCATTACCTTCTCGAGGTTCCAGCACTGATCTTCATGAGCATCATACCGTGACTTACCAGCGCTTTCAGGCAGAGAGGGAGGAGAGGATTAGATGGCAGAACCAGTGTAGAGAGATCCTTGGATTGTATGAGACACAGACGGATGGTCCTGTCAGAGCATTACGACCGGATTATATACTGAGAGAGAGACTACATCATATTCACCGGGTTAGTTCGCAGCAGCTTACTGATTTGAGACAGCAGGATCTTAGTGCGGAGACAGCATATCGCAGAGCATTGGGACTTACCGAGGCAGTGCTAGAGGCAGTGCAGGAGGAGTTGAGCCACGTACCACCGGGATTTTGAGACCAGCATATCGATGAGTGTTGTATTATGTACATTTTGTAGATAGAGGTAGCATAGTATTGTATGACTAGTTTGTATGAGTGTAGCTACTGACTCTGACTGATAGTAGTAGCAGTACGACTGTTATATCATAGGGTTTTGTATCAAGCACTGACACCTGTAGCTGGTGTTCTACCTATATATATATATATATATGAGATAATCTTTTGCACGTTTTCTTTATTTTATTTCCAGTCATTTAAGCATTTACATTTATTTCAGTACCATTGCATATTTACAAATGTAGTTTTATTCACGATCATGTTGTAAAAAAAAAATAAAAATAAAATTTTAAAAACTATCATACTATTTTATCTATTCAGTTATTTAATAAGTTATTTTATTTCTCGAATCGACTGTTTTAATATATGTTTAATATACTGTTATTAAATAAGATCCATTATTTATTTACCAGAAAAATGGCACCTAAGAGAAATGCGCAGCCCGACTCATCGAATGGAAACACCGAGGGCCAAAACAATAATAAACAGATGGATCAGATGTTTAATCTCATGCAACAGCAGATGTTGATGATACAACAACAAATGCAGCAGCAGCAACAGCAGTTCCAGCAACAGATGTTACAGCAAGCCGCTCATCCAGGATATCAAATACCACCAGCAGCACCTACGACTACTTTCAAGCAATTTCAGTCGGTGAAGCCACCGGAATTTATGGGTTCCACAGATCCTACAAAAGCGAGAGCTTGGCTGAAAGAGATGGAAAAGGCTTTTTCGTTGGTAAAGGTTGAGGAAGAGCAGAAGACAGATTTCGCTAGCTATTTTCTAAAAGGCGAAGCTAATTACTGGTGGGAATCAAAGAAAGCTTTGGAAGAAGGTGTGGTGACCTGGAATAGATTCACTGATCTTTTCTTGGAGAAATATTTTCCTCGTTTTATGAAGAACCAGATGGAGATCAAGTTCCTGGAGCTGAAACAAGACAACTTATCGGTTGCAGATTATGAAACCAAGTTTACTGAATTGGCAAGGTTTGTTCCAGAGCAGGTGGATACGGACGAAAAGCGGGCCAAGAGATTTCAGCAAGGACTGAAACCATGGATTCGTAGCAGGGTAGCTGTGTTTGAATTGACAACTTATACGGCTGTTGTTCAGAAGGCTATGATTATTGAAGGAGAAAGCGAAGCAGTTCAGAAAGAGAAAGGACCAGGAAATTTTCAGAATCGTTTCAACAAAAGGCCGGGATTTCAAGCTCGGGGAAAAGTAAATTTCAAAAGGCCAGAGCAGAACAATCAGAGGATGGGAAATTGACTACCTGCCCCAACTCAGCAAAGGCTTATTCGACCGCCTATACCTGATTGCAGAACGTGTGGTAGAAAGCATACAGGAGTTTGCAACAAGCTAAATGTTACGTGTTTCAAGTGCAAGCAAAGGGGACACTATTCTGGAGAATGTCCAATGGGAAAGGCAGAAGTTACTTATTTCCAATGTGGGAGAAAAGGACATATCGCCAAAGACTACAGAGGAATTGCAATGGCTGCCAGTATTCCAAGAATTTTAGCATTACCTCCACCTCCACTACCACAGCAAAATCAGCCCAGAGCAAGGACTTTCAACATGTCAATGAAGGAAGCGGTACAGAGTCCGAATGTGGTTGCAGGTACACTTCCTGTAAATTCCGTAAATGCTTTAGTATTGATTGATTCAGGAGCTACTAGATCTTTTATTTCTGAAGCCTTTATCTCTAAGATAGATTGTGAGATTCAGTGGTTGGATGAAGTGTTAGTCATAAAATTAGCGAATAATGATCAGGTTGCAGTAGATCGAGTATGTCCGAGCTGTGATATTGAGATAGGGAGATGTCATTTTTTAGTTGATTTGATACCTTTTAGGTTAGGGGAGTTTGATATTATTTTAGGAATGGATTGGCTGTCTAGTAATAATGCTCAAATTGACTGTGCGAATAAGAGAGTGAAATTGCAAACTGAAGAAAATGAAACGGTAATATTTAAAGGTGAGAAGCAAAAGCAGAAATTCCTATCAATAATGCAGACGAGAAGATTGCTACGTCAAGGATGTCAAGCTTATTTAGCCTATGTACGGGATGTTGATAAGGGAAATTTGAAGATTGAAGATATTCCTGTAGTTTGTGAATTTCTTGATGTTTTTCCGGACGAATTACCAGGACTTCCACCAGATCGAGAAATCGAATTCACTATTGACTTGATGCCAGGGACTGAACCAATTTCGAAAGCTCCATATCGAATGGCACCTGTTGAAATGAGGGAATTAGCAAAGCAGTTGCAAGAACTTCTTGACAAAGGAATTATAAGGCCAAGTGTATCCCCATGGGGTGCGCCAGTATTGTTCGTGAAAAAGAAGGATGGTAGTATGCGACTGTGTATTGATTATCGTGAGCTGAACAAGTTAACTATCAAGAATAAATATCCTTTACCTCGCATTGATGATTTATTTGATCAACTAAAAGGAGCAGCATGGTTTTCGAAAATCGACTTACGATCAGGCTATCATCAGTTAAAGATCAAGGCCGAAGATATTCCAAAGACAGCGTTTAGAACAAGGTACGGACACTATGAATTTCTTGTGATGTCTTTTGGATTGACGAATGCACCTGCAGCGTTTATGGATTTGATGAATCGAATATTCAAGAAGTATTTGGATAAGTTTATCATTATATTTATTGATGACATCTTGATCTATTCAAAAACGGAAGAAGAGCATGCAGCGCATTTAAGAACGACATTGGAAATATTATGGAAGGAGCAGCTTTATGCAAAATTTTCCAAATGCGAATTTTGGTTGAAAGAAGTGCAGTTTTTAGGGCACATCATCAGCAGAGAAGGCATTCAAGTTGATCCAGCAAAGATTGAAGCTGTGTTAAATTGGGAAAGACCAAAGACGCCGACAGAGGTTCGAAGTTTCTTAGGTTTGGCAGGATATTATCGAAGATTTGTCAAAGATTTTGCGAAGATAGCTACACCGCTGACCAAGTTAACTCGACAAAGTGAAAAGTTCGAATGGAATAGTAAGTGTGAAGAAAGTTTTCAAGAGTTGAAGAATCGGTTGGTGACGGCACCAGTATTAGTACTGCCAGACGAGCAAGGAAATTTTGTTATTTACAGTGATGCTTCATATCGTGGTTTAGGATGTGTGTTGATGCAACATGGTAACGTCATTGCATATGCGTCGAGACAACTTAAACCTCATGAACAGAAATATCCTACGCATGATCTGGAATTGGCAGCAATTGTTTTTGCATTGAAGCTGTGGAGACATTATCTGTACGGTGAAAAATGTGAAATCTACACGGATCATAAAAGACTGAAGTATATCTTCACGCAAAAGGAACTAAACATGCGACAACGTCGATGGCTGGAATTGATTAAAGATTACGATGTTACAATCAGTTATCATCCAGGAAAAGCAAATGTTGTAGCAGATGCGCTAAGCAGAAAAGAAAGATTAAATCGGTTGACTTCATGCGAAGAATTGGCCAGGGAATTCGACAAATTGGAAATCGAAATTTGTATTCCTAATGAATCTGCAGAAACTATCTACGCTATGACTTTCCAACCAGAATTGCTGGAAAAGATTCGCCGTTGTCAAGAAGAAGTGATGAGTCAAGACGACAACTTAACAGGAGAAGAGATTACAACTCAGAAAGATAATGAAGGAATTTTACGTTTTGCGTCAAGAATCTGGATCCCTAACGTGGCAGAATTAAAAGAAGAAATTATGCGAGATGCGCACAATTCGAAGTATTCCATTCATCCAGGAAGCACGAAAATGTATCGTGATTTGAAGGAAAACTTTTGGTGGCCGAATATGAAAAAGGAGATAGCAGAATGGGTGAGTAAATGCTACACATGCCAGCGAGTTAAAGCAGAACACCAACGTCCGAGTGGGTTATTGCAACCATTAGACATTCCAGAATGGAAATGGGAACATCTAGCGATGGATTTTGTGGTAGGACTACCGAGGACTAGGGCAAATCATGATGCGATATGGGTAATCATTGACAGACTTACGAAGTCGGCACATTTTCTACCAATTAATGAAAGATTTTCGCTCGACAAATTAGTGCACATGTATCTCAAAGAAATTGTGATGCGTCATGGAGTACCAGTATCAATTGTATCGGATCGAGATCCTCGTTTCAATTCAAGATTTTGGAGACTATTCCTTCTGTGACAAGTTTGACTGCATTCCTTGCAATTTGAAAGTGATGAAAATTTGTCACAAACTGAGAGTAGACCTCAAAGAAACAAAAATTGGGTCTACAAAAGAAAGGGAAAATGCTCAACAGTCAATGAACTCTATTTTATCTGAAACTACTCATTCTACTTCTGCTAAATCAGTTAACAAGAAGAAAGTACCCAATACTGCTTGGGTTGCTAAATACACTTAAAACTCATTGTGTGCAGGGCAAAGTGAAGAAAGTCATCTGGATCATAGATAGTGGATGTTCCAGGCATATGATAGGTGATAAAAGCCCCGCTATCATAGTTTGAGGAGAAAGCTGGCCCTTTGGTGACCTTTGGAGATAACAGCAAATGATTCACAATGGGATATGGCAAGATTGTTTTTGAAAATGTTGTCATTGATGATATATGTAACGACCGAGGAATTACGCTTGTATTATATTATAATAATAATAAATTATGTGTATTATTATGTGATTAAATGTGTTAAGTCGTTGAACCCTAACTGCTATGTGTTATGTGTTGGTTGTTTTGATCCAAACGTGTTTTGGATATTTATTGAGCGTGCTATCGTCAGTTATATATATTATATCAAAACCTGTACAGCTCAAAACTATGTTTTAAAAGCCCGTATTTCAAACAAAATCATTGGCCCTATTTTGCCAAAAATGCCCTATACCGTATCGCTATTCTGAACCCTTAGACGTTTTACAAATTGACCTTTTTCGCGAAAAACGATTTTTTTCCGGACCCCTTCGGGTACCAAAAGCCCCACAAAAATCACATTTTTATTTTTATATGATCATGAAATTATCATATATCATTTTTCTTTGCATTTTTGTAATATTCGCAATTTTTGGGAATTTTAGTATTTATTTTGCATTTATTGGATATTTAACAATTCAATATTAATACCCAAAAATTATAAAAATTGGGGCCAAACATTTTTATTAGGAGTATAATTAGCCCCTTAATTTTATTTAGGGGTATTATTTTCATAAATATAAATAGTTGATTTACTGTTAATTAATTAGTTAATTAATCATAAAAAAATCAGAAAATTCAGAAAATTAAGAATTAGGGTTTGTGGGTGAAGAACAGGGCAGAGAATCAAACCGGATTTTGATCGTGATTCTGTTGTCCAATTCAATCATGTGAGTAACCAAAACGATCCTCTTGATCTCTACTTTCTATTTATGTAATCAATTTCATGTGTTATAGCTTCGAATTTAAATTCGATTTTTTAGGGTTCTTGAACTAAATTGGGTATTTGTGAATCATTGTGTTTTGGTTGCTGGGAGTTATATGAATAGATTGCTCAGGTTGTGTAGATGATTATACGTATTTTTAATTGATTTTTCTATTCCCGAATTTGTGATTCGAGTTTTTGAGTTTTCAACCCGTTTTTGAATTCGGGTTTTTAGTTTGAATGATTGTTTGTTGTTTCTGTTACTACGAATGGGTAGGGTGTCGTTTTTACAATCGATTGGTACCAGAATCGTTGTGTTTGGCTTCCGTTTGCGAGCTCGCCGGATTTTGACGCCGCCGCCGCCGCGTTTTTCCGTTTCCGGCTCGGTTGGTGGCGAAGCTGTGATAGAGGGAGACAGGGAAAGATGGGAAAGACACACGAGATGCTACGGATTAAATTCGTGGGAGAAACCAGGCCAAAACTCGTGTGTCAGCCGACTGGGTTCGCCGGATTCGTTCACCGGAAAATCACCGGTGACGGCGCCGGTGTTGTGTGGGTGAGGGGTTGTTCTTGGACGACCCGGGTGCGACCCGGTTCCAACTCGGTGTTCGACCCGGTTTCGATCCAAAAACCCCCAATCCTTTTCCCTGAATTATGTTTTTAGAAGTTAATTAATTATTTTTATTTTATAATTTAGGAATTAGCTTTTACTAAATTGTAAAATCAATTAAAAATCAGTTTTAAATTCTGAAAAAAAAATATATATAATTAATAATTTCAGAATTATTTTAGTAATTTAGAAATTCGAATTTAATTATTTATTTAATTATTTATTAGTTATCTAATTAATTAATAATTAGGTAATTAATAATTAGGTAATTAATTAATAAATAAGGATTAAATAATATGATTAATAATGCAATAATTAGTTAAATATTACGAGTAACTCGTATTTATTCGAATAATGATTCGATAATTAAAATTATTATTCGAGCGATAGTTATTCGAAGAATATCGTAATAATTATTCGTATCATATAATTAAATACTGATAATTAATTGATTAACGAATCGTTTAAATTCCAATAATAATATATTAGTTCGGTAATATTCGAGAATAGTGTGTAGCTCGTATTTATACGAGTGATTAATCGTTGAGTTGGTTTATAATTTGAGTAATTCGTAGTTATTCGATAAATAGCGTATCGGTTAATTAAGTTGATTGATTATTTGTAAATAATCGATCTAATCAAATAAATAACGATGAGTTGTAAATATTTGTAATAAATTGTGATTAATCCTAATAATTAGGGATTAATTATTTTAAATTAGTAAATAATTATCTATTAATTATTTATTAGTTATTTATTTATTAAGTGATTAATTATTTCAATAATTAATCACATAATTTTCAATAAATCGTAACTTCTTCGTTTTAACTCCAAAAATTATAAAAAAATTATTTTTGACTTTGATTTTTATTAAATAATTATTTAAAAACTATTTTAGGATTTAAAAGGTTGTAATAATTATCTATATTGAATAATAAATTGAATTATCAGTGTTTAATTCATAACAATTCAACCGTTAGTCCGATTTAAGTGAAACGAAGACCCCTAGACTCAGAAAAATGAGACGAATCCAATAAAAATAGTTGAAAGTTATAATTTATTCTGAAAAAGAGTGGTTTGGTGATAAATAATAGTTCGTAGGTCCTAGTAGGGATATCATTGAGCCGAATAAATCCCGAAAAATTATAATAAAATCAGATAAGACTAGTAATGCAGGTATAAGCCCAGAATTGATTCTAAAAATAATTATAAATATAGAAATTAATTGTGTGCTTTACGTGTTACGTGTTATATGTGATTATGTGCATAAATGTGTTGTGTAAATATATGTATATATGCGAGTCAGATAGAAACGCATGGGTAGACTGATAAGGTTGCGTGATATCAATTCAAGATACACGTATATAGTAAGTTATCTAAACACCTATATTTCCATGATTTGTTCAGTGTTAACAAGGCAGAGCAAGCTAGGGTCAGAAGGCAGTGAATTAAACCAGGTTAAGTACGCACAAGGCAAGTTTTTCCCCTATTCTAAATTCAGAATAGTGATTTATATTTCCTTTCTATCGTATTAATTCTCTTTGATAATTATTGTTCATATACACTGTTACCCATTTATTATCACTTGTTCCATTTCATTTCAATTCTTGATTTACCCAATTTATTGAATTCCCTGTTCATATTTCAATTCCTTTACCCTTGTTACATATATTCTGGTATATCCTGGTGTTGGGATATATCAATAGCATACCGATTGTTCCGGATGCTCAGCCTTGGACTGGATGGTTACTATAAAGGCTGGGTTTTTCCCAGACCATTAAATTAATAGGCCATAGTTGCCTGAGTACTCCTTATGTTGGTTGGGTCTATGCAGTTGGGTATAGATCCGCACTATATTCTGACTGATCAGCAGATTATAGTGCATATGTTGGTTCTTATTTCCATTCTTGTTCATTTGGCACTCGCCATTATTGGCAAATTATTATCATATACAGATACAGATGGTTGTTCAAACCAGCAGCTTATTGGTTCATTTATTTCTCTCTCTCTTTATAATATATATATATATATATTGTTGCAGGCTTGTTGAGCAATTTTGGCTCATTTCTTTTATTGTCACTCCTATTGTTTTACAGTTAAGGTAGAGAATGAAACCCATCAGGACCCGCATAGTCAAGAAGCGAGTCAAGCAGCGGGACCCTCTTATACCAAGCGTGTTCCTTCCTATTCCCGAAGAGAGCTTTGAATTGCCAGATCAGGTGTAGCAGGATAAGTAGTAATGTTGGGTTGAATAAAAGTTTTGTGTAGTTTGAATAAAAGATTGCGTAGTGAAACTGTAGATAGAATAAAGTTTTGTAATAAAGAGAGTTCTTGAGACAGGTTTTATTTAGTTGGGTTTGTAATAAATTGTAGTGCATGATTCTTGTTTCCAAACTCAACCCTTAAAAGATCCTGAGTAGTGATAGTTCGGGGTAATTATTATATTAATATTCCGCTTGTGCAGGTATAGTTGGTAATTGTTGTTAATAATGCCCCAAATCTATACCCCGGATTTGGAGGGTGTTATAATATAGCACTAGTAGCTGGTCTTGAAGTGAATCTTCTCAGTGTTATCCAATTTGCAGACAAAGGCTTTGAAGTTTTATCCAACAAAGAATAATGCACTTTTATCAGCAAGAAAACTGGTGAAGTTGCTCTGAAAGGAGCAAGAAAAGGAAGCTTGTTTGTTCCAGACTTGGACTCAACAAATAAGGATGGAATTTATTACTTCTATACCAAGGCATCAGAAGAACAAAGTAAGCTTTGGCATAAAAAGCTGTCTCACTTGAATTTCAAGGCAATTAACACCTTGGTCAAAAAGGAGTTAGTAAGAGACATGCCTAAACTGGAGTTTGCTCAAGTTGAAGTTTGTGAAGCTTGTCAGAAAGGAAAAATGAAGAGATCAAGTCACATGTCAAAATCTGTGAATTCTATAAGTGCACCATTGCAACTTATTCACATAGACTTATTTGGACCAGTAAATGTCTTATAAATTTTAAGAAACAAATATGCACTTGTGATGGTGGATGATTTCTTAAGATATACTTGGGTAGAATTCATGCATTCTAAAGATGAAACTCCACACATCATAATTAAGCATATCAAGAAGATATAAAAATAGGTTAAAGATTACAATTGTGTGAAAAGATTGAGAAGTGATAATGGAACATAATTCAGAAATGCAACATTAAGTGAATTATGCAAAGACAAAGGCATTGTTCAATAATTCTCAGCTGCTAGAACACCTCAATAAAATGGAGTAGTTGAAAGAAAGAATAGAACACTAGTTGAAGCTTCTAGAACAATGCTGTAAGATGCCAAGCTGCCAACAAGTTTTTAGGAAGAGGTTGTTAACACTGCATGTTACACTCAGAATAAATATCTCATTAACAAGGCACATGGAAAATCACCTTACTCAATCATGTCTAAAAGAAAGCCTACTGTAAAGCATCTTCATGTGTTTGGAAGCAAGTGTTACATTTTGAAAGACAACTCTGAATATGTGGGAAAATTTGACTCAAAAGTCTTTGAAGCAATTTTTCTGGGATATTCATTGGAAAGAACAGCCTAAAAAATTATGGAAAGCACAGATGTGACTTTTGATGATGACAAGCATCCAGGCTTGAAATGCCTTGATGATAATGAAGCTGAAGCCCTTGCATTTGAAAACCTCAACATTGATAGTAATTCTGATGGGGAAGATGAAGTTGATGCACAACAGACAATAAATGAAGAGACTACTCAACAAGAAAATCATGAGAAATAAAGCTCATCTCAAACACCTAAATTTGATTGCACAAACTCAAGGAAAGAAAGAGAAGAAGGATCTAGCTGTCATACCAATAATGAAGAAAATGATGAAGGCACAATTAAACAAACTCAAACAAGGAAGTGGGATAGAAGTCACACTAGAGAAGTAATTATTGGTGATCCTACTGCTGGTGTGAGGACTAGAAGTGCAACTGCTAATGAGTGCATACATGCATGCTTTCTGTCTCAAGTAGAGCCTAAGAAAATTGATGAAGCCTTACTGGATCCTGACTGGATATCTGCCATGCAGGAAGATCTGAATCAGTTTGAAAGAAATAAAGTTTGGGAATTTGTTCCTGCACCAAAGAATAGAAGCATTATTGGAACAAAATGGGTGTTCGGGAACAAGATGGATGAAAATGGTATACTTACAAGAAACAAAGCAAGGTTGGTTGCAAAAGGCTACTCACAAGAAGAAGGAATTGATTATGATGAAACTTTTGTTCCAGTTGCAAGACTTGAAGCAATAAGGATTTTTCTAGTATTTGCTGCACATTCAAATTTTAAAGTGTATCAAATGGATGTCAAGAGTGCCTTTCTGAATGGTGAGCTGGAAGAAGAAGTTTATGTGCAACAGCCGCCTGGCTTTGAAGATCCAGAATTTCCAAATTTTGCGTACAAGTTACTCAAGGCTCTATATGGACTGAAACATGCACCTAGAGCTTGGTATGATACATTGTCAGAATTCCTACTTAAATATGGTTTTACTAGAGGTACTATAGACAGGACTCTCTTCTACAAGAAATATGGTGAGGATATGATCTTAGTTCAGATCTATGTGGATGATATCATCTTTGGTTCTACGAATGAGAAGCTCTGCCAAAGATTTTCTAATCTTATAGTGAATATGAAATGAGTATAATGAGGGAACTAAGTTACTTTCTTGGACTTCAAGTTAGTCAAAGAAGTGATGGTATCTTCTGTGGCGCCCTCCAAACCCGGGTCAGAAGTTTGGGGTCCACATTCACACCTTATTTATAACCTGCTTATAACAATAATAAAGATAATAATAATATACATACAGTGACCCTACTTACCAACCACCACAGACCGCAACAGGTTAAAGTATGCACACAAGCCAACACACTAATATATTACAAACCGTTCAAATCCCAACTATTCCAAACTCAAACTGAGTATTAAACATTATTACAACTTTTACAGACTTAAATTGTTCCAAAAGAAGCCTACTAGCTCAACTTCCTCAACCTGAACCCCTAGCTGTCGCGCTGGACTGGGGATCCTCGTTACCAACCGGTTCCTTTTTAACTAGAAAGAATATAAACAACATCGCACAAATGAGCTAACTAGCTCAGCAAGTCACAATGACAAAACTGAGAATAATGATCATCAGGTGAACATGATTATGAGATCAAGTGAACAATGGATTATGATTTAGAAATAGATATTATACTTTTAATTTAAAAACTAAGGTTAGGCTGCTGATCAGTCACGCACAAACCCCGATTAAGGCACACATCATTGCTCTAACTACTGGATCCAAGGCACACATTGGCCTAACTTGACCATTATATGGTCTGACCACGAATCTGGTCCACAATTTTATAAAAACAATCCAATTCTAACATAATAACAGAATATGCAATAATAAACAATAACCAGAATCATTAACACAATGAGTGTTTAAGAATGAAAGGGTTTCAATCTTTGTAAGGATCAATAAGGTAATTTAAAAGCTTGGATACTAGGTAATGAAAGAATTGGATAACAAAGGAATCAACATTTCAAGGTTTCAAAGATTTGGGCTTTCAAAGCGTAGGATACAATGCTTGAGTATACAAGTAATTCAGTTCAGTGTTTGGAATTTTGTTTGCATGTAATTATGGAGTAGTATCGTATGCTTGAGATTTGTGTCTGGGTACACAACAATCAATGGTCTAGAAAGAATAAGGTTCATGGCTCAAGAACAATAACTGGAATCAGGGTTGGGTTTCAGTGCTTCAAAGCACTTGCAATATCAACAAGACTATCAAGTACTACAATATCTCGAGAAAGTTCAGAACACTTGCCTGGTATTAGCTTACTACACAGCACTCGCTTCCAATCACAACCGTCTTACTCCTCAACTATCTGTTTCCCTTTCCTACGTCTTGCCTCTTTTGCTCACATATCATAAGCATCTATCAATAATCGACTCATAGAATTTTATTCAACACATACTTCTATCTACCCTTCGTTTTACCCAAATCGGATTAACGGATTAAAAGTTACGCAATAAACAGTAAACATCGAATATACAAACCGACAACCAACCAACATATCACATATAACACATAATACGTCACATAATCAATGACATATCATTTATAAGGACATTTCGGGTCATAAATAGGCTTTCGGGTATTTAAAATAATTTTTAAAATATTTTTCTGAATTAAAACGGGTCGTTGGATCAATTTCGGATTAATAAGCAGGGTTTGGTTGGCCAATTCTGGCTCCGAAATAATTTTAGAATAATTATCGAGCCTTGGAAATAATTTAGAATAATATTTTAAAACTCGAAACTATTTTTCGGAATTTTTAAATCATTTTTAAATAATTAAATCTAATTAAATAATTAATTAAAATCAATTAATAATTAATTAAATCAATTAATCAATTAATTTTCGAATTAATTGACCAATTAATTAATTAAAAATTAACTGAAATTAATTAACTAATTAATTTAGATTTATTTTGAAATAAAAAATAATTTTCGATTTAAAATAATAATTTTCAGAATTTTCAGAAATTAAAAATGAATTTTTATAATAAAAATAAATTGGAAATATGATTTTTAAACATTTTATAAACAGGAATCCTATTTTTGAAAACTTTGCAAACTACAGGGACTAAATTTCACCATCTTCAAAAATACAGGGACTAAACTGCAATTTTGCAGTTCGAGTCGCCGGAAAATCGGGGGTGGCCGGAGAAGACGATCCCGGCGTCCTCACCCCACCAACACCTCCAGATCAACACTACACAACACCAGGAACTTGTTCATACATCGCCAATTTCCAGCGAACATCGTAAATCTTTAAAACACAACTCCCTTCGATTCAAGCATCCTCTGTTAACGAGCTATATATCAATCGATTGCAAATTTCATAAGGAACACAACCCACTATAAATCAACAGCTAATAACCCCTGAATCAAAAACCCCCAAATTTCAATTAAAAACATTCATACGGGTTATAATCCCTAATTTTAAAATTCGAAAATCAAACTCAAATTTGAACATGTTATTGAACTCCAAATCAGACGTATAATATACCAAAATCTTCAGGAAAACAAGCTCTACAATATGCAATCATCAAATCATACAAACAATCATCCGAACAAAAATTTATATTTTTCATAAAGATAATTCAAAAATAAATAATTTTTTAGAAATTAAACCTTTGATTCTGCAGGTGTATGGATTACAGATTCTGATAGAGCTTCTCAAGACCTTCAAATCCAGTACTCGAGCTTTTCAAACAAAGATCAAGAACACCTTCAAAAGTTGGTTTGATTCTTGAAATAGTTTATGAAAATAGGATTTTTCTCTGTAAAATTATATATTTATCTGTCTGCAAATGATTTTGATACGAAATAAAATACGGTAAAAGGCTATTTATATTTACGGAAAATTAGTATCCCGTTGGATCATTCCGGATATAAAATGGCACGTTTATTTGTAAAAACTGATCCAAACGGTATCGATTTTTGGGATAATTATCCAAATCAGTACAATTTGTACTGCGGTCTTGGTCTCAGCGCCTGGTTACATGTATTACGAAGTGATAATTGTGATAGTTTTATAAAAAGCTCTCGTTTATCGAAAATACGGGTTTTTATGGATTTACCGAAACGAATACTGTATCAAAAATATTGTGCCGGGACCCGCGCAGGACAAACCGTACGCCGGATCAAAAAAGTCGAAACATGGAAAATGCTCGGAATATTACAATTAGGTTAGGAAGGAGTTCTCGGAAGAGTTTCAGGTTCCAAAAACATAACAACGGTTGACGTCGGTTGGTTCCCGTTTTTATAAAATAGATTTTAAATACTCGGAAAAAGATTTTAGAAATTTCATATGATCCTTATAAATCCATAAATCAACATAAAAATAATTAGGAAGATATGACAATTATCTATATTTTATTTTGGACATATAAAAATTGAAATACTCAATTAATACTATTTTTGAATATTCAAATACAAATAACACTTAACAGTTAATTCACAGAATAGATACTGAACACACATAATAATTATTTAATTAGCAAAAATAATTACACGGTATATCCCAGATATTACATCCTTCCCCCCTTAAAAGGATTCTGTCCTCAGAATCTCCTAAGAAAACAAATGAGGGTACTTCTCTCTCATATCACTTTCTAATTCCCAGGTTGACTCTTCAACCTTTGGGTTTCTCCATAGTACTCTTACTAACTTTACGACTTTATTTCTCAATACTTTCTCTCTCTCCTCTAGAATCTCTATCGGAAATTTACATTTCTTTGCCATTATAATAATTCATATTGATACATAAGTCTGGTACATCAGAAGTTGAAAGCCTAGCCTATTGGTAATTCCTACCTCAGCTACAGTGGCATCAATGCCTACAGGAAACTGCGGAACATTTCCTATCCACTCGTAAATTGGGAGCTTGGTCCTGTTCATCTTGTCTATCTGTTGTTGTGTGATGAAAGAAGAAGGCAAGGGTGAGCAACAAGCCCACCGAAATAATCTGTATAATAATTAACAATATATGAGCATTCTCATAGTACTCATGAAAGTCTTGGTCAAGAAGAAATGAACCAAGTTTGATATCTTAACGCGACCAAGTCACAAAATATTCAGTATATATGTATATATACTTTTCAAAATCTTGGAAGTCCTCTTCCATACATATTATACACAGAGTTCCAGTTTATTACTGTATAAAAATATCGTTGCAAGGTGATCTCATATATCTAACCTTATCTCAACGTTTTTGTGAAAATCTTTGTCATGCGTAAGATAATCATTAACCAGATATAAGTTGAAAAGATGAAGTTACAAGATACTCCAATATACTTATATCTTTTCCGAATACTACTTGAACTACCACCGTTCAAGGTATAATCAGTTTCAAAAGTTCATCACATAGATGAGACTACAAGGAAAGACTTGAATAGATTCAATCTTTGAAATATCATTATAAATAATGAAGTTACGAGATACTTCATTAAGTCCCGATATATATATACACCTATATATATATACATTTCATACACTCCTTGAAAACCTCTGTTATGAAAATTATAAACAGTTGCAATATCCAATGAATTTGGAAAGGAGAAAACCTTGGCATAAACTTGATATCTTGCTAATCAGGCAAAGATACCAATAAGTAACCTTTTCTACTAGTAGATGGATGAATCCCCCACTGGTCATCACCCTGGCCACATTAGGGCCTTATGCTGGACTGCCACTCAGCCACTTTCGCATTGATGGACTCCCACTGAGCCACTTACACTTTCATGGACGCCCACTGAGCCCATGTTGCTTATGCCGACTCAAATAGATGGACTTGCTTCCCAAACGTTGGGCAAGTAATAAAAATGTTTTCTCAAAACAACAATCTTGTTGCGAATATAAAATACACCACAGAGCTGGATCCCTCAGGTTTTGAGCGAGTATTTAAATCCCCTTCGAAAGGAAGATCTTAAATTTGAAAATGAGTTTTGGGATCCGCTCTAACTTTTAAAAATCATTTTGAAGACTCGAAAACGTTTTAAAGAATGTTTAGAGTAATGCTGATTTAATGAAATAAATCAGTCCCGATATATGAGAAAAAATCTGAATATTATTAATTAAATAATATTCCCATAAAGGATAATCTTTATAAAAATAAATGAAGTAGAAGTTTTAAAAATTCATCCTTGAAATGAATAATAATTAATCAAAGATATACTTATACGAAAGTACTATCTTTACTGGAATAATCGAAAATAAGTTTGAAATATCGAACCATTATTCTTTAATAAAATAAAGAATATTATTTAATAAAATAAGCGGAGTCATAAGTCCTCGAATGAATATTCAAAATAATATCCATTAAATAAAATAAAGTTCTGGAATAAACCTTATTCGATTAATAGTTTTGAAAACTATATCCATATATATATATAAATATATATATATATATATATATATTTTACTCGGGAACATCGACTCCCGGTTTTAGAAAAATGTTCACCTTTGGGTCCCCTATACTAAGGGTGTACGCAACTACTGCTTATCTCTAGCATAGGTATTATGTAGTTTATAAGCAATTGAATCAACAATTAGATATCAAGATTACGAAACAGACATGCATATATACCATATTAGCATGCTCCAATATATCACAAGAGTTGCTAATAACAATCATGCACTTATCACAAGATAATGCATATACATATATACATCACAACAACAGTATAACGGGTACAAAACTTGCCTGAGCGACTGGGGGTGGTAAAAGGCCTGGGGCGAGTCTGGTAACCTATAAACAACATATAAGTTGGAATTAAACCAAAGTCGCTTAAGGATCTAGACTTTAACCAATTAGACTCTAACGTTCGCTTTTGCGCTTAACGATTCACTTAAGTCGCTCGAGTACCCTCGGCTCCACATTTTTAATGAATTACCCATTAAAAATTTTAAGGAGATTTTTTCGCGAGTACTCTACTGACTGCCTAATCCACTTTATATAATTGTTTCATACTCCAATTAGTCATTTAAGGGCCTTAACCAAGGTTTCAAAGTAAGGCGAGGGGTAATGGTTCGTTCGCGAAACGCCGTTACTTAAAACGGTCGTTTCTCTTAAACCGTACATCGGATTCAAGCAAACCACATATCAAAACGAAGCACGTGACATGAACTATCTAAACATGGCAATGGACAGAATCTAACAGTGAGTTCACGGATCCTGAAGTTAAGAACAAAAACAGTCTAAGGTAAATCGGGCATTACGATGACTATGTTTACGCGATTACCAAATTTTAAACTACTCCAATCAATCCACAAATCAACCCACAATCAACATCACAACCAAACTCCATCCATACTTCATTACAACAGTCCCAACATCTCAAGATTTTCCAATTTATACTACCCCTAAATATGAACTAAAGCTATACTTAAGTTCATTAACCAATAATCCAAGATTTACAACTTCAAACTCATTACAAATCCAACCACACTCTAAGTATACAAGAATCATGCTTCTCATGAACCATACCAAATATAAAAACTCTAAATATTCAAAAGTAGGGCTAGGGTATGAGATTATACCTTCCTTGGTGAGTAGAAGTAACTAAGGAGCTTGAAACCACCCTTGAAAATCCTTACAAAAGCTATATCTAAACAAAAACATAAGATCAAAATTTTCAAGATCTTGAAAACACTATTCACCCTCTTCTTCCATGAATTATTGGAAGAGATTGTGAAGGAAATGGAAGCTTAGATTCATAGGATAGCTATATCTATGCTTAAGGAACCTTGGATAATTACCTCACAATTTAACAATGCTTGTATCTTGGATTTTGATTTTCTTGTCTTTGAAAAAGTGAAGAAGCCGAGAGTTTCTTGCTTGGAAATGGGAGTGATTTGTGTTTTTTTGGTGTTATGATTTGTTTTGGCTTGGTTGCTTCCTTTTGTTGTTAATTAGATTGTTACCATGGTAAAAATTGTGTGGCTCACAATCAACCAACCCATCCCTCCATTTGTCATGCTTATGTCACCATGGCTATGTGATCTTTCTCATGTCATCCTCTTACACTTGTCTTCTTCTTGTTGGTGTGATGACATCATCATCCACTAACCTCTTTAATTAACTCTTAATTACTTGGCTAATGATCGCTTATCTGTTATACGGTTCACTTAACTTTTGTTCTCGTTTATCATTTGAGGGATCATTCCCGGGATCTTATTACTTGGGTTCCCCTAAACCTTTCTCAATATTTTATATTCCTTTTATGATCCTCTCTTATAATCCTTGAATTAAAATCCTTTTAATCATGTTATATTATACTCAATTCTTTCTGTATCTGGTGGATTTTCGGGAAAACTCAAAGTGTTCGAATTTAGATTCTGACGATCTTTACATACACTTATATACCATTAAGAGTACTAATAAGTTCTCAGAATATCAATAAAAGAACCCCTACATAGTGTGGCATGAAAAGTTTTCTTATTCATCATAATCAGCAAAATCACTATTCATAACGGTTACAAAAAGTCCAAAATTTTTTAGGTTATTAAACAAGCTATAGAGGAATGATTGGTTCATTGCTTTACTTAACTGGTTAGACTAGACATCATGTTTGCTACATGTCTGTGTGCAAGATTTCGAGCCAATCCAAAAGAATCACATTTGATGGCTGTAAATAGGATTTTCAGATATTTGAAGGGAACTCCAAACTTGGGATTATGGTATCCTAAGGAAACTGGTTTTGAAGTTGTTGGTTACACAGATGCAGATTTTGTTGGATGCAAGATTGACAGGAAGAGTACTAGTGGAAGCTGTTAATTTCTTGGTCAAAGACTTGTATCCTGGTATAGCAAGAAACAACAATCTGTATCAACTTCTACTGGTGAGGCAGAATACATAGATGCCAGAAGTTGTTGCACTCAAGTGCTTTGGATTAGAAATCAGCTAATGGATTATGGCCTAGTGTAACAAAAACTTCCTATCATGTGTGACAATATTAGTGCTATATCTATAGTAGCCAATCCAGTTAATCATTCTAGAACAAAGCACATTGATGTAAGGTATCATTTTATTAGAGAACATGCTACAAATGGTACCATTGAGCTCATTTTTGCTAGAAAAACAATTATCTGACATTTTTACTAAACCTTTGGATGATGCAACTTTTACTAGACTTGTAGGTGAAATTGGAATGCTTAATTCTTCATCCTAAGGCAAGAACTCAACTAATGTTTTGCAATAGATTAATTTCTAATAAATCAATCTTTATTTGATTTAAATTGAAAATTAACTGAAATATGAATTATAAATATTTCAGAAATCTCTGCATATTTATTTTTTAAAATTCAAAATTCAACTTGGAATTTTTCAAATTCTAAGTAAACTGCTCATTTGTTAATTTACATCCAAAATATAAAAATAAACACAAGGCAGAATTATACTAATCAAAAGTATATAGAGAACAGAGTTCTCGATAAGTCTAATTGACTTCTCGACAGGTCATTTTAGGACTTCTCGAGCGAGTTCTCGACAAGTCAATTTATTGACTTCTCGAGTGACTTCTCGATAAGCTTAAATATGACTTATCGATAAGTCCTTGTAGAGTTCTCTAGTAGTGTTAATTCACAGAGTTTTCTACAAGTACAATTTTTGACTTATCAATAACTCAGAAATGAAATAATTTAATTAAATAAATTATTTTGGTAAAATACTGTTGGAAATCCTATTCTAATTTTATTTTGAATTTATTAAAATAAAAGTTGGAATAAATTGAGTCCGTTTTTGGAACAAACTGGGTATTTATTTGACATCTCGATAAGACAATTTTTAGTTCTCTATAAGAGTAATTTAAAATGACTTCTCGATATGTATTTCATTTCTTAAAATGACTTCTCGATAGACAAATTTCAAACATCTATTTTTGAGTTCTCGACAAGTCATTCACTTTTACTATAAATACCCAGACTTCTCGATACATATACATACTTACAACTTTCAGGATCTCATGTGACCTAGCTTTCAATCCATAATCGATTTCTCTCTCATTTTTCATTCTTTCTCACAAAACTCTTTTACCCACTAAACTTCATACTCATATTAATGGCAGCCAACAATCTTGTACCTTTTATCCCAAGGAAACCAATTTTCTTGAATTTCTAGATACAAATCAAGCACCTGCAGTTTTTCAGTGCTTTGTTAAGTTTCTTTCTGAGACCTACTTTGTAGGTGCTCTAACTGCTAATCTTGTGTTGTATTTAGATGTGTTCGGTGATTTCTGGAACACAACAACAACCAGGACAGTTGTGCATGAGAATCAAGCTATAACTATAGTGATAAACTGCACAATCAAGGGACAGCAGGTGGAGATTCTTTAGGATGATGTCAACAAGGCTTTGGGCATTCCTACTGATAATCTGGTGGAGGCTCCAACTCAGTATGAGTTGCTTGAGTTCATGGACTTCATCAATTATTTTGAGAGGATTAATCTGTCCAGCATGAACAAGAAGTATCTGAGGCGGGAATGGTCATTCCTATTTGACTATGTGATAAGGGCATTTACTTGTAGAAAGTCAGGATTTGACAACACATCCAGTGTTATTCAGAAGCTAGTCTACTCCATGGCTCACAATAAACAGATAAATGTAGGACACTACATATTGGAGGAGCTGAGCTCTAGGTTGCCAATGTCATTGGAGTCAAGAGGTAAGGAGATCTTTTTGCCTAGATTTATTATGTCAGCTTTAAATTATAAAGTAAATGATATACATATGCTAGAAGGTGTAAATAGGACACTAAGTGGCAATTGTAAGCAAGTATCCAAAATTCTATTTGGATCACTTCTTACCTTATAAGGTACCAGTAAGTCTTAAGTTAACACCTTCCATGATTGAAAGATTTAAGACTTATCCTTATTCTATGCCAGACATGAGAATTAGTGGTAATCAATCTAGCACAGCTGTGATCCCTGAACCTGTGGGAGTACAAACATAGGCACACCAACAGGGATATTCCCAAGTTGCAACCATTCTTTCAAAACCTTTAGAAGCTAGGCAACCAACCACCTCATCTTCTCAAAAGGATGAGGTGAGTAAAAAGAAGAGAAAGGGGGCAACCTTAACTGTTTTAACTGAGAGCGGTGAGGATATAACTAAAAAAGAGTCACCTCTGGTCAAGAGATCCAAAAGGAGTAAATAAACTAAGCTGACCACTCTAACCACCTATGCATCCTTCCAACAGGATGTAGTTGTAAAATCAACTAGTAGTGAGTCTGCACAGCCTACACAAGAAGCAATTCAAGTGTATGGTAGAAGAAATAAGGAAGGCACACACTTTGAGGACACATCTCTTGAAGCTCCCTCATCCATTCAGGGGGAGCTGCCAAAACTCACCACTGAACAACAATTTCTTACATCTAATATTTCTTCTCTTCCAATTGCACTTGAATCCACTTCTCAAGTGCAACAAAAATCAAGTGACTTGGTTCCAGAAACCTTGCTCACCACCCAGACACCTCATTTAGATGCTGAGAGGTTACTAGCTGGGGTAGACCTTGATGACACCATCACCAACATGGGGGATTCATCAGTTTTCACTGAAGACCCCATGGAAACTCAAAATGCACCTTCATGTGCCAATCAATCTTCACGAACTGTAAGGTTTGAGGGTAGTACTCCTGAGAGGGAGCTACCTAAATCCTCTCCAATTTAATTGGAGGTTCCTCATGTAGGGATAACTCCCCTCACAACTCTAGCAGAAATTGCCTTGGCAATTGATGTTAGGAGTACAATTGCCAATGATCTTGTCATAGGGGAGGCAAGTATAGCACATTCAAGTGCCAGTGTGTTGCAAGACACATAAGGGTTTGAGACTGGTGCATATGGCAGTAACCCAGTCAAATCCCCTCCAATTCAATTGGAGGTTCCCACATCTAGTGAGGAACAAAAACTAGCCATAACCACAGAGCAATCTGTGAGTAAAACTATGACTTCTGTCACAGATATTTCTGAACCATCAACCTCACAACCTTCAACTTCCCAACCTCAACAACCACACATTTTATCTCAGTGGATGCAAGAATCTGGCTCTCAACCAACTTCTGTAGATGATCTACTAGTGGAGCAGATTTCTGGACTAGCCAACCACTCACACCATCTTTTGACTTCAAATATGAGCAACCAGGACTATCAAGCTATCATGCTTTCTTACAATGAATAGGTTGAGGAGCAAAAAGAGAAGATTATTAATGATGCTGAGCAAGATGGGAATGTGGATGCATGGTTGTCTGATGATTTTGCCTTAGAAATGGATCAAGTTTTGTCCAGATTCATAGAAGAATACATTACTATCCTGGGCGGCAATGCAAAAGACTTGAGTCCACAAGCTGTATATGATGCCATTACAGATGTATACAAGGCTCAGCTCAAAGCATTTTATCTGTTTGGTAATGCTCTTGAAATCAAGCTTATTGGGCATGAAAATAGAAACAGAAAACTGATGAATGAGAAGATGGACAAGATTATACCATCTCAAGAGTAGATCTCTACTAAATTCAAGCATTTAACTGAGCAAATGGCTAGAATGGATCTTACCTCTACTGAGAAAGAAGTCAGAAATCTCAAATAATCTTTCATCAATCTTTATCCAATGGTCCAGCAGCAAATCACTCACTCTAATGACACTAAGGTCAAGCTGGATCAACTTTACCAGAGCAGATATGAGCCTTCATCTTTGCTAATGGAAGGCATCAAACATGATGTAGAAGAAAACTTTGGCACACCTAACAGCTCTTATCAGCCTGGATCCACTTCAACAAGTCTCCAAATTCAGTATCTATAGAATCAAGTCTCAGCACTGCAAGACTCCAACTCTTCTCTCACTGCACAAGTTCAAGCCTTGACATCTCTTGTCAAGAGCCAACAAACAGACATTCAAACCCTGGTGGACTCTCATAAGCATCTTCAAATACAAAACTCTATAGCTTTGGGAGCCATCATGGGCAAACTCAACATACCACTACCTTCTCTACCTGAATAGGTAAGGCCTGAAATCCCTATTCTCCTCCTCATGCCTGTCAACAATATTAAGGGAGAGATAGAGGATAGATTGGAAAAATCAAGGTCATCTCAACAACAAGTCCAGGATACTGAAAAGAGCTTAAGTTAAGAAGTTGACATTGGAATGGAGAGACTTTTTAAAGCAGCTGAGGGTCCCAGTCTAAGCAGGGAGTTTGATGAATTGCTTAAAGCACTTAGGGCATCTCTCAATGACAATTTCTTCACCTACAAGAAAGCCTTGGACAGGATAATAAACTCAATAAGGGTGATCTTGGTGACAAGAGATAAATTCAAGGAAAGAAGGATAGTGGTCAATATCAATGACTCAGGGGTAGACAGATGTATATAGGTGTCCCTCAATTGTCTTATCTCTAGGAGGGCATCTGAGTTAGATATTCTGATAAACAAAGTCAGAGTAGTGATTCATAAAGACACTCTCTTGCTAACAGAATTGAAGAATATACAAGTGGATTCTTTCCCAGAAGCCTATCTACAGCCTAGCAAGGGAGTGGCATACATCTGTCCTACTACAAAACACTTCAAACACTTCCAAGTTCCTAAACAGTGTGTCATGGCCAACAAGAAGCTTATCATGACTCATGAAACTAAGCTGAAATAAAAAAGGAACAAAACTGTTGAAGATGAAGAGATGATAAAGCTGTTGAGAAGATACTTGAATAATGCAGAAGCCAACTTGCCCAAAACACAAATCAACAAGGATGATTTGGATAATGATGAGCAGAAGAAAGATGATCAAAACCCTTCTAACTATAATCCAAGTCAATCCAGTAAGCCATCTGGCAGCCAGAGTAGAGAGAATAAGAAGGAGGATGACAAGAAAGATGAAGAAAAGAAGAGAAGAAGTGAGAGGAGAAGCAAGAAGCTTCATGATGGCTCATAACCACACCAATCCCTAAAAATCCAAATACAACTAGCTCAACTTACAACATCATCTATCTCAAACATCAAACCACCTCAAACCTGAAAGCTAAAATTTTTGTACAAACAAACAACCAACTCTTTCCTAAAAATTCCAGTCATCACAAGCCAGACAAATCTCAAAAAAATGACAACCCTACTTTTAGTCAAACCATCACTGAAAATCAAGCATAAATCTGTTGGGAGAAAGCCTAGGAAATTTAAGCCTACAAAGAAAGAAGAAGTCACTGAAAGGGCCATTTGGAACTGTTTTAAGGAGTCTGACTTTCTACCTCTAAATTGGTGCACCTCAGATGAAGATTATTTCCAACATTTAGCTGAAGAGATAGTTAGAGTCTGGGTTGTTTCCATGAGAGAAGTTGTAATTTATTTTGAATATGAGTCCTTCACTTTTCTTGGAAATGATTAAATAGATTCTCTGTCACCAATAGAAATTAAAAGAGGGATAAGTTTGCTAAAGGACAAGGATACTGCTACAAGGGCATGGAGATCAGTTCTAGCTGAATGGTTGATTGAAAGAGAGGAAACTAAGAAAAGAAATGAGGCTGAAGCTGAAGAGAGAAGGGGGAAGTATGATGAAGAAATAGACATGTATATAAAATGATCAGAAGAGTTAAAGGCCAAAGGAATAAGCAGAATCTCTAAAGATAGGAAAATTCTAAACATCAAAGCTGGTGGATTCTCAAGGTTTTGAATAGAATTGCTAGATAGTGGTTATCCTAAGGTAGCAAGACAGAAACTTGTAGAAGCTCTAAGTGGAACACCTATAATAGAAGAACCTGAAATTCTAGATCACTTGAAGGATTTACTTAGAGAAGAAGCAGACACAAAATCTGTCTTTACCTGATACTTGTAACCATTGAACCTTGTAAATCTTATGTTGTACAAAAGTTGTAATTCTATCAATCTTTGTGTATTAATTTTATTTTCCGTCATTTTAAACCTGGGGTTAGTCATGTTTACAGGCATGAATTTGTTTTAAGAAATCTTCTCACAAATTGGGGGAGATTGTTGTATAAGACATGCCTGCACTTTAACAAGACTAAGACATTTTGTCAACCCTAAGTAAGTTGTATTGTTTTCCTAATTTTTATTTTGTACTTGTAACACTCAAAGTCTGTAAAAATGTCAAAGGAGCAGACTAGAGTCTTTTTCTATAAACAGTGTCAAGCCTAAGAATTCTATCTGGAAGAAGATCATGAAGATCATGCCTGAGAAGAATTATGAAGAAGCTTGGAGTTGAATAAATTTGTTTTAAAAAAATATCCTAAATCAAGATCTCTACAAGTCACATATTTAGTGTTATAGAGAAGTCATTCGAGAACTCCGGAATGACTTATAGAGAACTCAGGAAAGCTTAGAGAGAACTCAGAGATATCGACAAACCAAATTGAACACATAACGATTGGAGATATCGACAAGTCATTTCTTCACTAGAGAAATCAGAGTTATCGACAAGTCAACATTCATTAGAGAACTCTGAGTTATCGATAAGTCAAATTCCACTAGAGAACTCAGAGATATCGATAAGTCAAAATCCACTAGAGAACTCTGTGTTAGTGTTTGTGCCCTTGAGACAACATTATGATGTTTTAGTTTAAGACATTTGGATTATTAATGTTTATGTTCTATCGATTATTCCCTTTATAATTTATTAATTCTTAATTTACTGCGATATAAATGTTAGATTAATAAATGTCCTTGGAATATGATATATAATTCTATATCTCTAAGTTCGTGACATAGAAATGAGATTATGAGAATAGTATCAATATTCCTAAAGGTCCCTAGTCGAGCATTATTATTAAGGGACAATAATAATGCATTAAGACTGGTGTTTGTTGACTGATGATCACATCTCATTGATCATAGGTATAGTGATACTAAAGTAAAAAACATAGGCAGATGTAAATGTACATGGTGCTGGACAGACCCTGATGTGAGATTCTACATGTCTATTGTGTCATAAATAATTCTCACAGTGATAATGATGTAACGGTCCTTAGAATTGAAGTTAATATACTTTTATATGAGAATTAATATACATTGATTCCATTAAAAGTTATCCTTGACCGGGTAATGATAAAAGTGAACATTGGGTATATTATGAATCATATATGATATATGAATTATCTATATGGGATTTAACCATCCTATTTTAGGAGTGATATTATTGGCCTCTTGTGTGAGCTAGACTATGAAATGTGTGGCCACGCTCAAATGTTGATTTGATATGATAGTCTACTCATTGATCAAGGAAACTTGGATAAAACTATAATGAGGATGTACACATTACATGTCTCTAGTTTAATCTATAATATTTGGTTAAAGGGATTATATTACATTGTACATTATTCACGAAAGATTTAATCGATCACCGATTCAATTTATTTTTACTTGGGTAGCAGTGATGTATTACTAGATGCCGCTCATTGTTTACGATTTTAAATTAGATTTAAAATTCGTTGCCAACGTAATAATAACTATAGGGTCACACACTAAGAATGCTTGAAGGATTATTTAATTTTAATTGGATTTAAATTAAATTAAAGTAATTTGAGTTATTTATAATTTAAATTAAGTTTGACTTAATTAATTAGATAAATAATGATATTCAAATTTACTAATATTAATTATGAAATTTATTTGTTAAATAATTAAGTGAGACTTAATTATACTATAAATAGAAATTTTGAATTAATAATAACTCCTAATTAGTTCAGAGTTATAATTCATTTTTCTACTCTCTATATAATATCTCTTGTGTGGCTGATTTTTTGGTGTGCAAGACTTTTACTAAAACCCTAGCCATCAAGAGAGAAGATGGAGAGAGTAAAAAGAAACGGGTTTTTGCTAGTACACATCCAATCCTTGAGTTCAAGCATTTGTGTGGATACCGATAGAGCATAGATCGTGAGAGCGGGATGCGTGGTGATTGAACAAGCTTTGGATCTCCATTAATCAACCAATTGGTAAAGCTTCTTAAGGTAAACAATCTGATCTACGAATTAAATATATGTTTTTTGCATGGATCCTGGTGGGTTTCGAAAATTCTGATTTTTACGTTTTTAATTACTGTTTCCGTTGTGTTTGTATGCTCCGAACCCAACAATGGCATCAGAGCTACTTGCGAAAAGTGTTTAATTCATTTATGTGTTTACTAGTTTTATGATGATAACATATATACAATATTCCATGACTGTTATGTATGTAATTTTGTATATTTTACATGTTGTTATGTTTATATATTCATATGTATATATATATTTTGAATATATAATATTCATGAGAGTTGTATAATCATATGATAATTATATAATCTATATATATACTGATATATACATGTTTTGTGTTTGTTCTTATTATAAGAATCATATTTGATACAATTCTGAATCGGATGTAGCGGATTTGCTGAAATCTGTGTCTAGTGTCAATTTTGGTGAAAAAAATACGCTATTTTATATGCAATCGAGTGTCTTAACGTAACTGATAGATCATTCTATCATCGACGGATCTGTAAGGCGTTTGACGTCATTTAGGCCCTGTAATCTTCGATTTAATGTTATCGGATTTATTTTCGAATTTTCTGATTTTTTAAATATTTGGTTTTTATGATTAGATCATGATGGGTATGATATGTTAAGATCAAATTATATGTTTTAACATGTTATTTTGTGTTAATTGAGCATGTTGGATGGTTATGGCTTATGACCTTAGGTTAATAGTTTTGGTTTTTCAAATACGGCTTGCATGTCGTTTAATCTTATAATTATTAAATTTCGAATGTAACTCGAGTTCTTCTTGTAAGTTCATTAGATTAGTTTTCATATTTCATTCTTGTAATGTACATGAAGATTTGAAGATCAAGGGTAATCCCACACGGAGGCCATCCAAGGAAGTAATACAAGAAAGAAGACATGTAATAGTTAGCCTGTATATAATTTCCACCTTAGATTGACCTAGATCTTTGTCTTAGCTTGATAAAGATCACATAGGATGAAGCCATAACCAACCATATTTATTTATCGCACTTTACATATATATGCGCATATGATGAATGTATGTGTAGAGTAGTTTATAAAGATGCATGCTTAATTAGATTAAGGATGTATGTATTAGATACGACACTCATGGCATGCTTGCTAAACAAGATAAAATCTGAAATGATTCAAGATTTTAAAATGAACAAACAATTATAAGATTCTCGTGTTTATGAAACACGGAATAAAATACAAATTTTCTTTGTTTCTGACATGGGGCAATTTTGTCAAAAGCGAGTTCATTGAACTTGTAAGGTTGTGGGTTTTAAGCGAGACCGTTGTGACTCCCTCACTACCTGGAAATCAAACCATTGACAAATATTGATTTAAAGTATTTAATTCAAGGAAAAATTAGGAATCTCTTTATGATGGGATCATGATCGTTTTAAAATTAACAAAACCCTAAAGTTAATATTAAGTTGATCAGATGCCTTCCAATGAGTCCAATGCATTAACCCCTAGATCGACTAGGTGTGGGTTCGCCAAAGCGAAGTACTCCTATCTATCGTGGGAGATGTGTTGAAGTGTATTGATACTTTTTGACTATTGGGTTTGACTTAACTAAGTTATCACAATAGGATTGTGAACTTAGAGGCATAGAGTTTGGCGAGATTTATAAGATAAATATGAACAAATGTTGTTCCACCAAGCTATCCAAGAGTTATATAGTTGATATAATTGATAAATATTGTCTACCTAAATAATCAAGTTTTAGGAGAAAAGCCAAAGCTGACCTAACGTGTGGTGAAATATGGATCTTGACTCACTAGAAAGGATATTGAAGATATTTTTTCCGAATTAATAGTTAGGGCTATTGATTTGATAAAAATAGTGGGGGGATATATATTGTGAATATATATATGAATAATCACTTGAACATAATTTAATGATCATCTGTAGGCTAAGTCATTTTATGCACTTTAATATTATAGATATCAAATGACAAATAACACAAATAACTTCTCTATGTAATAGTCCTTGAAAAGGACAAGCTGACATGAAATAACTTCCTCGATTGACATGGGAACTTGAGGATTGTCCTCGGGTTCAAGGATGTCACTCAAACCCCTCCCTTATTTCTTCTAGCTTAGAATGAAACATGTGCACAACAAAATGCTTACCAGAAGCAAATTAATTATGCAACTGATGTTTCATGTCTCATGCTTGTAATTATGAGTGCTGAGCTTTAGATGCAACAAGAGCATAATGATGCTTATGATATGATTGAGCACCTTCAAAAGATGTTTGAAGGATAGGCTCGTCAGAAAGATTTGACAATAATAAGGCACCATACTTTTGCATTAATAGAGAATCATATCCGGTTGGACCACATGTTCTAAAGGTGATATGCCAATGTACCTTGATATTTTGGGTTTCAAGAATGGTCTAGAGACTCTGCTTGATTTGATCAAACGATCTTTAAACAACTTATATTCTCAGTTTGTTAAGAACAAAAGGAATGAGATAGACAGAACACTCGCTGAGTTGTTAAGCATGTTTAGAACTGCTGAAAATAACACGGTAAAGACATGAATTACATCCATATTGATGATATACACATGGAATGCAAATGGGAAAGAAAAGTGGATAGGCAAGGTGAAGATTTGATCTTATCCGATGCCAAACCAAAGTCCAATCCCAAAGGGCTTTTGAATCTTAAAGTGGTGTTGCTAAGGGAGATGATTGTCATTTCTGTGGAAATAACTGGATGAATGGAAGTTAAATTATTGAGCTTATTTGGAAGGTCTAAAGAAGAAGACTAGCAATAGTCAAGCTTCAGGTATAGGGTTAGAATTGGAGCAAAATTTGTTGATCTAGTTGAAGGAACTTGATACCTAATGTTGCCCATAAGGCGATATTGAGAACTTGATAAATTGTTATTATGTGTCTACCTTTAGCGGATACATTAAGTCAATTTCTTGTCAGGACAAGAAAGGTTTTCATTTTAATTAAATAAACAATAGTTGTTTATTCTATTTCAATGATAAGACTTATAATGTTGCATAATTAGTTAACAATTTATATGTTATAAGTTGACTCAAATCAAACATTACCTCTAGCATTGTCGTTAAGCCATATTAATGAGAAACGCATTTCTGAGTTACATATAGATGAATACTTGGATAAGTTTGATTTTGAATCATACGGAAGATGCGAACTTTGTCTCATTGGTAAAATGACTAAAGCTTCTTTTACCTGATCAGGTGAAAGGGCCACTCAGGTAAAAGGGCCACCTAATAATTATGACTTATACATAATGATGTATGTGATCGAATGCATATGATGGCAAAGGGGGGCTTATACTACTTCATAACATTTACTGATGATTTCAGTAGATATGGATATATGGTTCTTATGAAGAACAAATCTGATTCTTTTGAAATGTTCAAAGAATATAAGGCCGAAGTAGAAAAGAAAACAAGGGAAAAGTATAAAAGTTTTACGATCAAATCATGGAGGAGAATACTTAAACCTCAATTTCAAGAGTTTCTTGAAGGAGTGTGATAGTGTATCATAACCTACTCCTTCTGGAACACCTCAATGGAATAGAGATTCTGAGAGGAGAAATCGTACTTTGTTGGACATAGTGTGATCGATGATGAGTCAAGCGGATCTTCCATTCAGTTTTTGGGGTTATGCTCTAGAAACAGCTGCATATACACTTAACTAAATTCCGACTAAAGCGGTTCAAAAGACTCCATATGAGATATGGTCTTATAAACGTCATAGCATGCCATTTATGAAAATTTGGGAACGTGAAGCGTTTGTAAAACATTTAGCCTCTGACAAGCTTGGACCAAAATTAGATATATGCTATTTCATGGGATACCCAAGTGAGACTAGTGTATAGTTTTTATAATCCTTCCGAGAATAAAGTGTTTGTTGCTCGGACCGCTGTATTTTTTAAGGAAAAACTACTTTCTAAGAAAATCAGTGGGAGGACAATACATCTCAATAAAGATCGAGAACCACATGATAACATTGAACCAGAGTTGGAATAAGATTAGGATGTACATCAAAATGTTGAAAGTAATCTCGTCCAAGAAACACATGTTATTCGAAGATCTAATATGATTCACCATGAGCCCGGGAGAAATTATGAATTTCTTTTGACTCAAGATGGTGATGTGATGCTTACGGATAATGATAACCCTTTTACCTACCAAAATGCTATGAACAGTTCAGACTCCGAGAGATGGCTAGAGGCCATAAAATCCGAGATGGAATACATGTATCAAAATAAAGTATTGACTTTAGTTGATCCACTCGAAGGGGTAAAACCTATAGGGTGCAAGTGGGTTTTCAAGAAGAAAACTGACATGGATGGTAAAGTACTGACCTATAAGACGTGACTAGTGGCGAAAAAAGTTTCAAACAAATTCATGGTATAGACTATGATGAGACTTTTTCACCGGTTACTATGGTCAAGTCCATCAGGATTTTGTTAGCAATAGTTGCTTACTTTGACTATGAGATTCAGCAAATGGATGTCAAAACTGCTTTCTTATATGAGAGCCTTGAAGATGATGTATATATGATACAACCTGAGGGTTTTGTGGATCCAAAGTTTGCTAAGATAGTTTGTAATTGCTTCTATCTATTTGTAGATTGAAGCAAGCCTCAAAGAGAATGACTATTCATTTTGATAAAACGGTCAAAGTGTTTGGCTTTATTCAAAACGAAGATGAACCATGTGTTTGCAAGAAGGTTAGTGGGAGCCATGACATTCCTAGTATTATATGTAGATGATATATAACAAATAAGGAATGGAATACCTTCTCTACAGGTTGTTAAGACTTGGTTGAGAAATAGTTTCTCGGTGAAAGACTTAGGCGATGCTACCTATATATTAGGGATCAAGATCTATAAAGATAGATTGAAAAGATTAATCGACCTAGTCGGAGTACATACATTGATAAAATATTGTATCATTTTAGGATGTAGGAAATAAAGAAATGATATGTTTCGATGTCTCATGGGATAGTGATCTCTAAAGATAACTTCCCCTAAATCATTAGATGATAAGGGTTGTTTGAGAAAGCTCCATATGCTTTAGCAATTGGATCTATAATGTGTACAATAATATGTATTTATCCTGATGTTTCCTATACTTTGAGCATGACGAGCAGATACCAGTCTAATCCAGGTGAGGGTCACTGGGTAATTTTCAAGAATATTCTTAAGTACTTAAAGGGGACTAAAGATTTATTTTTGGTGTATGGAGAAGATAGGGAACTGGTTGTAAAGGGTTATACTGATACTAGTTTCTTAATCTAATTTCTGGATAGACAAGGATGATTATGTGTCTATGTCTGGTTTGTGTTTTATCTAAATATAAGTTATGTTAGCTGGAATAGTTCGTAGTAAGAACATTGATGATTCTATAATGGAAGCCGAATATATTGATACTTTTCGAAATAGCCAAGGAGACTGTTTAGGCATGTCCTTAGGCAATATCACCTTATTAATGAGAATAATGATCAAGAAGATATAGCATAGTAATGATAATGTTGCAGACCCCCTGACTTAGGCTTTGTCGCAGCAGAAGCACGACGGTCATACTAGTTCCATGAGTATTAGATACATGGGTGATTGGCTCTAGTGTAAGTGGGAGATTGTTAGTGTTTGTGCCCTAGAGACAACACTATGATGTTTTAGTTTAAGATATTTGGATTATTAATGTTTATGTTCTATCGATTATTCCCTTTATAATTTATTAATTTTTAATTTAATGCGATATAAATGTTAGATTAATAAATGTCCTTGGAATATGATCTATAATTCTATATCTCTAAGTTCGTGACTTAGAAATGAGATTATGAGAATAGTATCAATATTCCTAAAGGTCCCTTGACGAGTATTATTATTAAGGGACAATAATAATGCATTAAGACTGGTGTGTTTGTTGACTAATGATCACATCTCATTGATCATAGGTATAGTGATACTAAAGTCAAAAACATAGGAAGATGTAAATGTACATGGTGCTGGATAGTCCCGATATGAGATTCTACATGTTTGTTGTGTCATAAGTAATTTTCACAATGATAATGATGTAATGGTCCTTAGACCTGAAGTCATTATATTTCTATACGAGAATTAATATACATTGATTCCATTAAAAGTTATCCTTGACCGGGTAATGATAAAATTGGACACTGGTATATAATGAATCGTATGAGAAATATGAATGATCTAAATGGGATTTAACCCTCCTATTTTAGGAGTGATATTATTGGCCTCTTGTGTGAGCTAGACTATGAAATGTGTGGCCACGCTCAAATATTGATTTGATATGATAATCTACTCATTGATCAAGGAAACTTGGATTAAACTATGATGAGGATGATACATTACATGCCTTTAGTTTAATCTATAATATTTGGTTAAAGGGATTATATTACATTGTACATTATTCACGAAAGGTTTAATCGATCATCAATTCAATTTATTATTACTTAGGTATCAATGATGTATTACTAGACGCCGCTCATTGTTTACGATTTTAAATTAGATTTAAAGTTTGTTGCCAACATAATAATAACCTATAGGGTCACACACTAAGAATGCTTGAAGGATTATTTAATTTAAATTGGATTTAAATTAAATTAAAGTAATTTGAGTTATTTTTAATATTAATTAAGTTTGACTTAATTAATTAGATAAATAATGATATTCAAATTTACTAATATTAATTATGATTTTTTTGTTAAATAATTAAATGAGACTTAATTATAATACAAATAGGAATTTTGAATTAATAATAACTCCTAATTAGTTAAGAGTTATAATTCATTTTTCTACTCTCTATATAATATCTCTTGTGTGGATGATTTTTTGGTGTGCAAGACTTTTACTAAAACCCTATCCACCAATAGAGAAGATGGAGAGAGCAAGAAGAAACAGGTTTGTGCTTGTACACATCCAATCCTTGAGTTCAAGCATTCATGTGTATACCGATAGAGCGTAGATCGCGAGAGCGGGATGCGTGGTGATTGAACAAGCTTTGGATCTCCATTAGTCAACCAATTGGTAAAGCTTCTTAATGTAAACAATTTGATCTACGAATTAAATATATGTTTTTCGCATGGATCCTGTGGTGGGCTTCAAAAATTCTGATTTTTATGTTTTTAATTACTACTTCCGTTGCGTTTATGTGCTCGAAACCCTTCACTCTGAGATATCGATAAGTCAAATTTGACTAGAGAACTCTGAGATATCGACAAGTCAAGAAGTCACTAGAGAACTCAGAGATATCGATAAGTCAAAGTGAAGATATGAAGACTAGAGATCTTTACAAGCCAGAATTCTCTTTTAGAGAACTGGAGACCTCTACAAGCCAAATTAAATATAGAGTACTAGAGATCTCGATAAGCCTATATACTTATCGAGATGTCAAGTTCTCTATAGACCAAAACTGGAGATCTCGAGGTAAAATCTCAAAGTACAAAATTGCGGATCAGTTCAAAATCCAAGATTAACAATCAACAAACAATTCAAACAGCTGGATTGACAAGTCTACAAAAAGCAGTTTGACAATGTGCAAGATCAATGGCGAAGATTAACTGACAAAGGAAAGATCAAGATAATCATAGGATGCTAAAGATATGCTAAGCCAGAAATAGAAAATATACTTTTCTATAAATGGAAATGACAAGTGACTGTTTACTAAAGCTAATAGCATGCCTTATTGTGCACTATGTAAACCAGTATTTAACTGATTTATAAAGTTAACACTGGTCCTTTATTCAGCAGTAAGAATTGAGATAGAAAATCTTGTAACACTCTCAAAAAGAAGCTAAGCTCTGTATCAACAAAGAGCCTAAAATTTTTGTAGCAAAACATTCTTAATTTTAATATAAAATTAAGTGAGTTTTGAAGATCTGTATTCTTTATTATTTCAAGTTTAATTTCTACATGAACACACTTTTACTACAAGATTTAATTTACTTTATTAAACCATAAATAGTTCAAGAAAAACTCAAAAATAGAAAAAACACATTCACCCCCCTGTGTGTAATTCATTACCTAACAGATTGAAAAATTAGATTAATCTGGTGCTCCATAGCAATCGGGGCACCCAATTTGGCAAGGTACTCAATATACCCTATCATCCTTAGAACATGCGGTCCAACTGGATCACGTTCTCCCTGCTTACATGCATGTAACGATTTGAAAGTATCAAACCTCTCCTAATGAGCCTGTCCTTCAAACATACGTTTAAGGTGCTTAATCATATCATAAGAATCCATATTCTCATGTTGTTTCTGAAGTTCAGCACTCATGGTCGCTAACATGAGACATTGAACATCCGTGTCATCATCGATATGTTTCTGATAAATATTATATTGAGTACGGGATGCTCCTTCAGGGAGAGGTGCAGGGCGAGGGATATCTATGACATAGAGCTTGCGCTCTTGTTTGAGGACAATCCTCAAGTTCCTCTGCCAGTCAAGGAAGTTTGATCCCGTTAGCTTGTCCTTCTCAAGAACTGATCGCAGAGAGAAGTTATTTGAATTGATTGCCATTTGATATCTACAATGTTTAAAATGCATAAGATAAATTAATCTACAGATGATTATTAAATTATGTTCAAGGGATTATTCATATATATTCAAAATATATATCTCCCACTATTTTATCAAATTAATAGCCCTAACTATTAATTCAGAAAGAATATCTTCTATATACTTTCTAGTGAGCCAAGATCCAAATTTCACAACATTTTAGTTCAACTTTGGCTTTACTCCTAAAACATGATTCAATAAGGTTGACAACATTTATTAATTACATCAACTATATAACTCTTGGATAGTTTAGTGGAACAACATATATTCTTATTTATCCAATAAATCGCACCAAACTCTATGCCTCTAAGTTCACAATCCTATTGTGATAACTTATTTTAGTCAAACCCAAAGGTCTAAAAAGTATCATATACTTTAACACGCCGTCTTATGATAAATGGGAGTACTTCGCTCTGGTGAACCCACTCCTTATCAATCTAGGGGTTAAAGCGTTGGACATATTGGAAGGCATCTAAACAACTTAATACAAACATTAGGGTTTTGTTAATATTATAACGATCATGATCCCATCATAAAGAGATTCCCAATTTTTTCTTGAATAAAATACTTTAAATCAATACTCATCAATGGTTTGATTTCCAGGTAGTGGAGGAGTCACATCAGTCTCGCTTAAAACCCACAGCCTTACAAGTTCAATGAACCCGTTGTTGACAAAATCGCCCCATGTCGGAAATAAAGAAGATTTGTATTTCATTCCGTGTTTCATAAACACGAGAATCTCATAATCGTTTGTAAATTTTAAAATCTTGAGTCGTTACAGATTTTATCTTGTTTAGAAGGCATGGCATGGGTGACGTATCTAATACATACATTCATGCATGATTAATCTAATTAAAGCATGCATCATTAGCTATTCTATACATATATTAATACATCAATATGTAAAGTGTGGTATGTAAATGTGCTTGGTTATGGCCTTTATCCTATGTGATCCTTTTAAGCTAATGAAACGATCAAGGTTAATCTATGGTGAATAATAAAAATACAATTACATATACAAGTCTTCATTCTTCTTGTCTCGATTGCTACTTCTCCTCTTGGATCATGCCTCCTTGAAGTACATTACATTAAAACAACCTATACTACTGTACTTACATAAGAAAACTCGAGTTACATTCAAGGTAAATGAATTACAAAGAATAAATGACATGCAAGTCGTATTTAGAAACCAAAACCATAAATAAAAACCATTAACTAAAGGGTCTTAAGGCCATAACCATACACCATGATATCACATGACACATAAAAAACACTTATAATTTTAACATGGTATCACATATCATAGTTCAGACTATATAATTAAACACAACATATTTACCAAAATTCAGAAAATTAAAATCAGCTTTCTAAAAACTAAAAATCGTTATTTCGAGGACTGTAACGACATCCAATGGCTTACAGACGCGAACCTGACTTTTTCAGTCTTGCTCAGTGACCCGATTCCGTCGGAAAACACATATCGTTTGCAAAAATCGGACACTAGAAACAGATTTTACCAAATCTGTTCAGCTTTTTTTTCAAAAATTACATCGCATACAATCTCCATAATAAAAATAAAGTATATATATATATACTCACACATCGATAATACAACCATCACATGATTATAAAATATATCATGAATATCATATATATATATATATTCAAAATCATATATACGGGCATACACACGCACCAAAAATTATATACATGCTCAATTATATCAAAATTATAAACATACAACTGAATTAAAATGTTTCACAAGTAGCTCTGATACCATTTTTGGGATTCGTGACACAAACGCAACGGAAAAATCAAAAATAAATATAAAAAACGAAACACCAAACACAGGATCCATGTGAAACAAGACATTTAATTCAGAGATTAGATGTTTAACTTAATAAAGCTTTCCTTCTGATTGTGATGAATGTATAGATCTTTATGAACCAACAAAGCAGCCCTCCTTTCAAAGATCTGCTCTCCAAGGTATCAAAGTATATTAATTCTCGTATAGAATTATAATGATTTCAGGTCAAAGGACCAATACATCATTATCACTGTGAGATTAACTTATGACACTTTAAACATGTAGTATCTCACAACAGGTCAGTCCAGCACCATGTATTTAATACATGTTCCTGTGTTTTGACTTTAATATCACCATACCTATGATTAATGAGATGTGATCATCAGTCAATAAACACATTAGTCTCAATGTATTTATTATCATCCCTTAACAATAATACTTGACTAGGGACCTTTAGGAATATCAATACTATTCTCATAATCTCATTTCTAAGTCATGTACTTAGAGATATAGATTTACATATCATATTCCAAGGACATTTATTAATCTAACATTTTATCGCAGAAAATAAATATATAATAAATTAATAAAGAATAATTCATAGAATCATAATTAATAATCCAAATGTTTCATAAACATAATAGTGTTGTCTCTAGGACACAAACACTAACAGGTCCAAGCTTTCAACAATCACCCTTAAATACATGGTGAAATTGCTGAAATTGATTAAAATAACTAGGATAGTTATTGGCCATAGGATTTTATGAACTTAATTCTTGCTGCATCTAATATTGGCCACTGGATTTTTCGAACTTAATTCTTGCTGAAATTGAGTTATTAAGTGATTAAGTTCGAACTTAATTTGAATTTACTGCATCTCTGTAGTTTGGGCGCGGCCGCGTGCTATGACAGCGCGGGTGCGCCGTGCTCCTGGAAAAAATTCTGCTTTTCTTTAATTCTTGCTGCAATGTGTTGGTTTCCCGAGCTTTATTCCATGGACTCCATCCTAACACCATATTAGCACAAAAATAATGCTAATTTACCTGAATTCCGAATTAATGCCTGAAATGCAGAAACACTAGAAAACATATTAAAATACCAACAACTTGAGTACAAATACACCAATTCAAAGCTTAATAGAGTGTTATAAAGTTTCATAAATGCCACTCAACATACCCCCAAATTTGAATCGATGCCTGCCCTCAAGCATAAACAGACTCAAAGAATAAGAATTAATAATGCATAAATGCAACTAAATGAATGCAACGATCCCCAATAGAATAACTAAACCAACCAACAAGCAACATCTCAACAAATGCAGCTATTCGCATAAAGTCCAATCAAACCATACAAATCAACTTACAAACCAAAGACGTGCGTGTGTGCAAATACTTACAGATATACTATCGCAACTAGATCAATAATCATGACTCACTACTCATCAAAGTAATCACGAGGTTATAAATAAAATAAAAGCTAGACTCAAAATAACTTATAACACTTCAATTCTTATATTGGAGTTTTATATGGATTCATGCTTTTATTCCCAACAAAACCACAAAAGTATACTTATTTGTCCGTGCAATGAGTCAGGTCCATAAAAGACTTATACAATAATACCCATGTAGCGAGCGTTAGGTTAGCAGATCCCAGACTATAAAAGCCTTAGGTCACTAGGCACAAAGTCCCCTAAGAACTTAATAACTCGAGTACTAAAGAGCCCACTCGTGATCAATTATACATAACACTTATTTTTTTATTTTATTTTCTTTTTTTCTCTTCTTTTTTTTCTTTTTTTTTAAATTTCTGAACGAGTGTGTTTCGCTCCATCTAATTCAACCCTAGACTACTCATATAAATATGAGCCGACTACTAGCTATTTGACACCTAGCCACAACAACTAACCATGTTATTTTATTATTAAGAGAATATCCTAAATTCTAAATATAAACAAGCAATTAAACCTCGACAAACAACAAACCATGACCATGATCTAGCACTCAAGCAACCTAAAAGACTTAGTGAAATACAAGTGTCTCTAGCATGCAAATTAATTCGACAAGACTTAACATCACAAAATTCGACATTACAACACTAGCATCAATATCACAAATCAATCGGAAAAATCATCTAAGGGATCTTGTTATTATACAAATGCATGAAACTATATGAACAAACTATCATAAAAACTACAAAAATAAAAAAAACTACATGGAAAAATATGCAACTAGATGTACTAAACTATCATAAATATGCAAACTATATGTGACTCACATCAAATATATTCCTTCAACTACTACCCTCAAACTTAAAATGTTCACTATCCTCAGTGAAGGTAATAGTAAGGAATCAGGAATACCTACTCGGAATCAAGATCCTCACCCCCAACGGGTGGTATGTCAGGCGTGTCTGGAGGTGGATACACGAAGTCCTCACCAAATATTGGTCACTGGATGTCAACAAATGTGGCTCTGAATGCAGTCCCAAGTGCCTGGGTGAGATCACATGCAAACCGACTATGGATGTCATGCATCGCATCCATCCTCCTCGCTAGATGCCTATACTGCGTCGTGCTCATACCAGCTCTAACATCAGCTCTTGCCTCCTCTTGCTCCTGCTGCAATGGTCCAGCCTTATCACCTAGCTGATATATCCACGTAGTCGTGCTCATCTGAGTGGCCCCAATAGCTGGCCTCCCACCAGATAGATGGTCAAAAGTATATCCAAGCCCCTTCAAATCACGCTTGCCTCCATCCCACTCTTGCATCATTGCTAAAGTGGTGTTGTCAATCGGAGCACTCAGAATCTGTAGTTGCTCGTGTGTGGCCAATAAACACCAACTGCCATGCACAACTTCGTCACAATGGACGCATAGGGTATAGACCCCATAGTACTCCCCCTCAAAAACCTCAGAATACCCTGGTAAATCACCATCCCAAGATCCACATAATCACCCTGAAGAATTCCCCACAACAGCCGTGCACACTCCACAGTCACATCATGCATATGAGAAGATGGCATGATATTAGCACAAATAATGAGTCCATCACTAACAACCCAGCCCATCTCCAAGATCATCACTAACAACTTACCATCCTTACCCGATGGCAGAAAACCTCGCTCATTTGCTATAGACTTCGAGAGAAGCCTCGTATACTCCGCTTTAGCTTCAGGAGTCGAAAACCTCGGCCTCACACCACCTGCACTCGAAGAATCAGTGGTGCTGCTGCTTACTTGAGTTCTTTGTCTCTTGGGTGCCATTGGGATTGAATAAGAGAGAATAAAAGATAACTGTTTCAGAAAGAATTGTGTTTGAGAATTTGAGAAGTGGTGGAGAAGTTTGTGTATAAGTGTATGTATATATAGAAGGTGAGAAGAGAATTAGATATGGAATAGAAGTGGGAATTGATTATGGGAATAATGAGTTTGATTTGGAGAGGGAAATTTGGGATATGGAAGAGTAAAATTCGGGTAGGAATTGATTTTTAATCAAATCCCCCGATTTTCTCTTTAATTCCCAGCTGCTATTTTTTTAGAATTTGGGGACCAGCGCGGCCGCGCGCTACCTTAGCGTGCGCGCCGTGTTTCTGATGTTTCAGCGTGGCCGCCCCGCTAGGCAGCGCGGACGCACCGAGTCTCTGGATTTCAGCGCAGCCGCCCCGCTTCCTCAACACGGGCGCGTCGTACTTTTGTACTTGGCCCCCAAGTTTTTTACTTTTTTTATTTTTTTGTGTTTTTCTCTTTTCTTCTTACTTCCTCTACCTACTAATGTACAACAAACTTGGGTTGCCTCCCAAGAAGCGCTTGCTTTATGTCGTTAGCTTGAAGTAGAAACTCGAGATCAAACGGACAACAAAACGGTAGTAACCACCTCGCGGACCATAGTAATGCTTCAACCTCTGACCATTTACCTTGAATGCTTGGCCTGGATCATTCTAAAAAATCTCCACCGCTCCATGTGGAAACAAAGATTTGACAACAAACGGCCCTGACCACCTTGACTTTAACTTTCCAGGAAAAAGAGGGAGATGAGAGTTGAACAAAAGAACTTGTTGCCCCGGCACAAATGATTTGAGCACTAGACCCCTATCGTGCCACCTCTTGACTTTCTCCTTATACATTTTGTTGTTTTCATATGCTTGAAGTCGAAACTCATCAATTTCATTCAATTGAAGCATCCTCTTCTTTCCAGCTGCATCCAAGTCCAAATTCAACTTCTTCAAAGCCCAATACGCTTTATGCTCTAGCTCCACCGACAAATGACACCCCATACCATAAACCAACTGAAATGGCGACATTCCCAATGGAGTCTTGTATGCTGTTCTATATGCCCAAACAGCTTTATCAAGCTTCAAAGACCAATATTTTTTTCGATGCACCCACAACCTTCTCTAAAATGCGCTTGATCTCTCTGTTAGATACCTTAACTTGACCATTCGTCTGAGGAGATAAGCCATAGAAATGTGATGATTCACATTATACCTTTGCATTATAGCAGTGAACTTGCGATTGCAAAAATGCGACCCCTCATCACTGATTATGACTCTTGGAGTTCCAAATCTTGTGAATATCTGCTTGTGAAAAAAATTAAGCACTACTTTTGCATCGTTCATTGGCAACGCCTTAACTTCAACCCATTTCGACACATAATCAACCGCCAACAAGATATACTGATTGTTACAAGATGAGACAAATGGCCCCATGGAGTCAATTCTCCAAACATCGAAGACTTCAACCTCGAGAAGCACATTAAGAGGCATCTAATCCCCCTTGGAAATATTACCCACATGTTGATATCAATCATATTTCAAAACGAACTAATGAGCTTCTTTAAACAAGGTCGGCCAAAAGAAACCTGCTTGAAGAATATGAGATGTTGTCTTTTCTCCACCATAATGTCCTCCATAAGCCGTTGAGTGACAATCTTGCAAGATCCCCCATGTTTCGCTGTAAGGAATACATCTCCTGATGATTTGGTCAGCTCCTTGTCGAAAAAGAAACGTCTCATCCCACATATACCACTTCACTTCATGCAGAAACTTTTTTCTTTGAGCGTATGACAAGTCGGGAGGCATGATATTACTCACAAGGTAGTTCACAATGTCTACAAACCACAGTTCTTCCTTTTGCACTCCAAACAGCTGCTCATCGGGAAAAGACTCATTGATTAATATCTTATCTTTTGAAGTAGCAATTGGATCCTCTAAACGTGAGAGATGATCAATGACTTAATTTTCAGTCCCTTTTCTGTCCTTGATCTCTAATTCAAACTCCTGGAGTAAAAGAACCCATATGATCAATCTAGGCTTCAATTCCTTCTTTGAAAAGAGCTATCGAAATGCAGCATGATCAGTGAAAACTATCACCTTCGTCCCAAGCAGATAAGATCGAAATTTTTCAAAACCGTAGACGATAACCAAAAGTTATTTCTCCATAGTAGTATAATTCAGTTGAGCACCATTAAGAGTCTTACTAGCATAGTAGACTACATGAAATATATTGTTCTTTCTCTGCCCAAGAACTGCTCCAACTACATAGTCACTTGCATCGCACATCATCTCAAAAGGTTCACTCCAACTGGGTGCAGTTATGATAGATGCCATGATTAAACTCTTCTTTAAGAACTCGAAAGCAGCCACACACTCATCATCAAACTTAAACGGGACATCCTTCTCCAGAAGATTGCACAAAGGTTTAGCAATTTTTGAAAAGTCATTGATGAACCGCCTGTAGAAGCCCGCATGGCCTAGAAAACTGCGAAATCCCTAAACAGAAATTGGTGGGGGAAGATTTTTGATGACCCCCACTTTGGCTTTGTCCACCTCAAGAGCCTTGCTGGAGACCTTGTGCCCAAGAATAATGCCCCGACGTACCATAAAGTGACATTTTTCCCAATTGAGAACCAAATTGGTCTCAACACACCTCTTGATAACATCACCTAGATTCTGTAAGCACTCATCAAATGAATCACCAAACACAGAGAAATCATCCATGAACACCTCCATATTCTGACCAATCATATTAGAGAAGATAGCCATCATGCATCTCTGAAATGTGGGTGGTGCTCTATGAAAGGCAAAATTACCAAATAGATAAGTGAAAGTAGTCTTTTCCTGATCTTTTGAAGCAATGCAAATTTGATTATAACCAGAATAACTATCCAGAAGACAGTAGTACTCACGCCCAGCCAATCTGTCAAGCATCTGATCAATAAATGGCAGAGGGAAGTGATCTTTTCTCGTGGCCTTGTTCAACTTCCTTTAATCCATGCAAACTCTCCACCCCGTGACTGTTCGTGTAGGAATAAGCTCATTCTTCTTATTAGCGACCACAGTGATACCTCCTTTCTTTGGCACACACTGAACTGGGCTCACCCATGAACTGTTAGAAATAGGGTAGATGATCCATGAATCCAGTCACTTAAGAATTTCCTTCTTCAAAACCTCTTTCATGATAGGGTTTAACCTTCTTTGTTGCTCAACAGTAGGCTTGCCCAACAAGGCCTTCTCTAAGGCATCAAACCTTAGCAATTGATCGAGTTCTGAAGTAACCACATAATCAACCAACTCCACTTTTAAGCACTCCTAATTTTCTGTAGGGAACTTCATGGTATTGAACACGTTAAAAGTTATATACTGATCCATCACTCGCATGGTGAGCTCACCTTTCTGCACATCTATCAAGGTTCGGCTAGTAGCCAAGAAAGGTCTTCCCAAGATTATGGGAATCTTCTTATCCTCCTCGAAATCAAGAATTACCAAATCAGTAGGGAAGATGAGATTATCCACCTTGACCAAGACATCCTCCACAATACCTCGCGGATATGTGATAGAACGATCAGCAAACTGCAAAGTCATATAAGTAGGCTTTGGATCAGGCAAGTTCAACTTCTTGAAGATTGATAAGGGCATCAAATTGATGCTAGCTCCCAAGTCACATAGACATTTGTCAAATGACACCTTTCCAATGGTGCATGGAATAGTGAAGCTTTCAGGATCTTTAAGCTTCAGAGGCAACTTCTGTTGCAACACAGCACTGCATTCCTCCGTGAGAGCAACGATCTTTAAGTCATCAAGCTTCTCCTTCCTAGAGAGAGTACCTTTCATGAACTTCGCATAACTAGGCATTTGTTCAAGAGCTTTAGCGAAAGGTATGTTGATGTGAAGTTTCTTGAACACCTCCAGAAACTTCTCAAACTGCTTATCTAGCTTCTTCTTCTGCAGCCTCTTAGGAAAAGATGGTGGCAGATAGATTTGTTTCTCCCCTGTATTACCCTCAGGAGGAGTGTGCTCAACAGTAGTCTTCCTCAGTTCCACTTCTACTTCCTTCTGCACTTCTTCTTCTTCAGCCTCAACTATAAATTCTGGAGTCTTAGCTTTTTCAGGATTTGCAACCTTCCCAGACCTCAATGTAATTGCCTTCAAATGCTCCTTAGCTTCCTTCTTGCCTGGCATTTCAAGATCGCTTGGGAGTGTGCCAAGGTGACAATTCAGTAATGCATTAGCAATTTGCCCAATCTGATTCTCCAAGGTCTTGATAGACACAACTTGTCTCTTGTACATGAACCTCAACTCCTTCAATTCATATTTTTCTTTGGCTTGCGGTAACTACTGAAGTTGAAGTTGTTGCCTAGGGTAATATTGCGGTTGCTGAAAACCAGGAGGGTTATACTGTTTTGCAGTGTATGGCTAATAAGATTGTTGCACCATGTTCTGATTGTTACTCCAGCTGAAGTTATGATGATTGCGGTTATTTGGATGATAAGTGGCCGGAGCTTGTTGTTGTGATCTCTGAAAGTTGCTCACAAATTGAGCTGATTCACTAGAAATAGCACACTGCTCAGTTTCATGTGCTCCCGCACAAAGCTCACAAACACTAGTGATTTGATTAACTCCATGATTCGCCAAAGAGTCCACTTTCATCGTCAAAGCTTGAAGTTGAGCAGCTATAGAAGTAGCTGTATCCACTTCCAGAATTCCTGCTACATTGCCTTGCAACATTCTTTACGTAGGATTACGGTATTCGTTAGCTGCCATGAGCTCAATCAACTCGTATGATTCATTATAGCTTTTGGCCCATAAGGCTCCACCAGATGCTGCATCGAGCATAGGTCTAAACTGAGCGTCTAAACCATTGTAGAAATAGTTTATAATTATCCAATCAGGCATGCCATTGTGTGGGCACTTCCTTAGCATCTCTTTATATCGATCTCAAGCCTCACACAGAGATTCTCCAGTTTACTGTGCAAACTGAGTAAGAGCATTCCTGATTGCAGCAGTCTTTGCCATAGGAAAGAATTTAGTGAGAAACTTTTGAGCAAGATCCTCTCATTTGGTGATAGACCCTGGTGGTAGAGAATGTAACCAGCACTTTGTTTTATCCCTCAGAGAGAATGAGAAGAGTCGCAGCTTGATAGCATCTTCAGTCACCCTATTGAACTTGAAAGTGTCGCAGATCTCGATGAAATCCCTGATGTGCATGTTAGGGTCTTCTGCAGGAGAACCCCCAAACTGAACTGAGTTCTGTATCATCTGAATCGTGCTCGACTTGATCTCAAAAGTGTTAGCCGAGATGGCTGGTCTGATGATGCTTGACTGAATATCATTGATCTTAGGCTGAGAATAGTCCATCAAAGCCTTATGATTTCCTACTTGATCTCCCATCACTACTAAAGCTGGTTCCTCGATTTTCTCTTCTTCTTCTAATTTCTCTTCATCCTCAAATACTTCCCTTCGAATCACTATAGCTTCTTCCTCGGCTTGATCCAGAGTTCTCTTACGAGCCTACGAACACATATGCATACACGCTCGCTAGAGTACCTGAAACACGACAAGTAAAAGAGTAAGTAAGTAACAATGTCTGAGTCAATGAACTTTAACGATCACTGATGACAAACACATAAACTAAAATTTAACACCAGTGTCCTCGGCAGCGGCGCCAAAAACTTGTTAGTCGCTAAACATGCGCTAAAATTCATGTAAGTATACGCGTTTTCAATTAATATAAAATTATTTCTAGTTCGGTCCCACAGGGACATGCTTAGATTAACCTTGTTATTTATGCACTTATGCAACAATGATATGGCTATTATTCAATGGTAAGACGAATAACAAATTGGGTTTTTGATTATAATACGATTAACTATTGAGAATTATACTAGAGAACATTAACGAAAGTGAGTAAAGAGAGTTTAATAATATATGACACAAACATGGGATTCTAACTTCATTAAGTACCTCATTCAATAGCCTTTTCATTCTTAACCTTAGCATGTAATAGTGAAGACACTAATCAGATAACACAAAACTGATAAACGCCAACTTTTGTTGCACGAATACCATACTACCAGACATCCACAAAAGAGATAGAAGCTGAATAGACACCAATTATATTAAGACACTATATGTCTATAGAATTTGACAACATAACGGTTTAATGCACAAGTTATCTATCGTGATTACATAGGGCAAGTAAGATGGTTAAAATTACCTACGAATCATACAAAACAATAACACATGAACCTATGCTAGCATGGCAAGTTTTAAACCCTTAAATTCACTTTCGCTTCATTAAGAATTAACAAACTATCTTATAAGTTCACGACGCACATAAGACGAATAAACACAACCACTACTAGGTTATCATACAATCTGTTAGGAATATGTGTATTAGTTTGATGATAAGTTAAGCAAAACACTTAAGTAGAAATCTAGTGTTTGTAGCCTCAACGGATAAGACCATCTTGACTATCCGTTGAAGGAGTAGCTTTACTTAGCAATAAGTTTAGTATTGTAGCACATTTCACTCTCTGGTTTCAAGCTATAATTCTTAGATGTTGTTAGGAAATAATCAGTCATGTTGACTACTAATGGTTGTACAAATAGGAGGGCTAATTGTAAATATTTCATGCCTTGTAATTTTGTATAAGTGAAGAAGTGTCAACGGATATTGAAGACCTTCAACGGATAAGAAACAAAGCTTCAACGGATGTCACTAATGCTTCAACGGATAATATCCATCAACGGATAAGTGCTTCAACGGATAAAGACTTCAACTGATAATGCATCAACGGATAAAGCTTCAACGGATAAAGCCTCAACGGATAAGGCATCAACGGATGAAAGCTTCAACGGATGCTTAGTTCATTAGCAGTTGATAGTGACAATTCACAAGCTGACAGAGGCACATGGGTTGACAGAGACATACTGGAATGTGGAAGCCTCTAGGAGGAATCGAGAAAATGCAGCATTTCCATTCTGATGCAAACAAGGAAGTATTCAAAGATTTACAGATTATCCTAGATTGCATTGGATAGAGAAATGAAGGAGAAATATGTGAAGAATCTTTTCAATTGTATTTTTACAGTTTGTCTTCACTTATAAACTTGGTGATATATAAACCAAGTAGCAGCTAGTAATTAGATATGAATTTTCCTTGAGCTGTTTAGAAATATCAAAAGAGAAAATCATCTAGTTTATACTAGGAAGCAGCTGTGATTTAATTCTTTGAATCACATATTTTCTGAAATAACACATCTCTGGTGGAACAACAAATCCACCAGAAAAGTTTTTAAGTTCTTTGTGCTCATTACATTTGTGTTTGAATATATATCTGTCTGCATCAGCTTCAAGCAATTCACACACATTTGATCACTCAAACACTTAGCCTTAGAAACTGCTCAAAACTTGAAAAAGTTTTGAGATTTACATTCAACCCCCCTTCTGTAAATCTCATTGTTAGTCCACTGGGAATAACAATTGGTATCAGAGCAAGATCTTAACATACAAAGAGTTTAAAGATCTATTCTGCTAACATCATGAGTGCACAGAAGAATCCTCCTGCTAACATCATGAGTAGGAAGGATATTGGTGTAAAGATTCCAGTCCTAGGAAAAAGATAATTATCATCACTGGAAAGTGAAGATGCATTTACATCTTCTTTCTCAAGATGAAAGCTACATCAACTGTATTGAAAATGGTCCTCACATCCCTCAGAAAGTAGCCACAGCTGCTACTGCAACAGTTGCTGTTGGACAGTCCATTCCCAAGCCAAAAGCAGAATGGACTATTGAAGACATGAAAGAAATCCACAAGGATAAGAGAGCCATGAACATTTTGTTTAATGGCTTAGATCAAGATATGTTTGACAATGTCATCAATAGCCAAACTGCAAAGGAAGTTTGGGATACTGTACAAATCATCTGTGAAGGCACTGAGCAGGTCAGAGAGAACAAGATGCAGCTTCTTATTCAACAGTATGAATATTTTCACTTTGAAGAAGGTGAATCATTAAATGATACCTTCAACAGGTTTTAGAAACTGTTGAATGGATTGAAGTTGTATGGTAGAGTGTACCAAGTCAAGGATTCCAACTTAAAATTTCTTAGGTCTCTGCCAAAGGAATGGAACCCCATGACTGTCTCTTTGAGAAATTCTCAAGATTATAAGAACTTCACACTTGAAAGACTATATGGAATTCTGAAGACTTATGAACTTGAAATGGAGCAGGATGAGCTGTTGGAAAAGGGAAAGAGAAAAGGAGGAACAGTTGCTCTTGTAGCTGACAGTGAGAAGATGGAAGCCATGAATGAGGAGAAGACAATGCCAAGTCTCAAAATTGGCACAAGCAAATCATAATCAAGCAAGGGTAAAGAGCAAGTTGCTGAGGATGAAGACAATTCCAGTCAGGATGAATCTGATGATATTGAAGAACATTTGGCCTTTCTGTCCAGGAGGTTTGCAAAAATGAAGTTCAGGAAAAACACAAAGTTCACTAAGCGAAACAAAAACATGGTGGACAAATCAAAGTTCAAATGTTATAACTGTGGCATTAGTGGACACTTTGCAAGTGAGTGTAGGAAGCCAAATTCTGAGAAAAAGAAATTTGAGCAAGTTGATTACAAAAAGAAGTATTTTGATTTGCTCAAACAAAAGGAAAGAGCTTTTCTCACTCAAGATGATTGGGCAGCAGATGGGGTAAATGAAGATGATGATGTGGAATATGTCAATCTAGCCCTGATGGCTGATTCTGATGAAAATGAAACTAGTTCATCAAGCAACCAGGTAATTACTACTGATCTCTCTCAGCTTTCTAAACATGAATGCAATGAAGCCATAAATGATATGACCAATGAATTATATCATTTGCGTGTTTCCCTTAAATCACTAGCAAAAGAAAACACTAGGATCAAGGAGAATAATGTGTTTTTAAGTGATAGGAATGCTGTGTTAGAGGATCAGGTAATTGAGCTTGAAAAGATAAAACTTAAATGCTTGACTGTTGAGAGTGAACTAGCAGAAGCTGTTAAGAAAGTAGAAATTCTTTCTACACAGTTAGAAAGTGAGCAAGAGGTAATCAAGGCCTGGAAAACATCTAGGGATGTTAGTGTTCAGATTGCAAAGGTTCAGGGAATTGAATCATTCTGTGAGGATGTCTGGAAGAAAAACAAAAAGGAGTTAGAATTAATTGATGGATTGTCAACGGATGTGGAATCAACGGATGATGAAAGTTATCCATTGAAGGAAGAAAAGGAGCATCCGTTGAAGGCTCATCAATTAAAACAGGCAAGTTCTTTTAAAAATAAAAGTCTCAATAAAAAGAATGATTCAACTCTCAAGAACTTTGTCAAAGAAGGAGCTAGCACATCCAGAGATGTCAGTAAGGTGAATATAGGACACATGACTTTAGATCAGCTAAAAGATAGGCTTAAGTTGGTTGAGGATAAGAAGGAAACTAAAAGAAAATCTAAAAGAAATGGGAAGGTAGGGATTAATAAACATAACAATTACACACCTGATAGGTATGCTCCTAGAAAAAGCTGTGTGCATTGTAAAAGGGTTAATCACCTATCTGATAATTGCAAATCTGTTAAAAATGCTCCCATGCCTTCAAATCCCTCCATGCCTAACATGTCTATGTCACCTCTGTATGCTATGCCTGTTATGTCTCACCAGAATCCCCATGCACATTTTGCAAACATGCCATATATTAACAATCCTTATTTTACTGTATTTAGTATGCCTCAAATGCCATACAATATGCCTATGTGGAATAACATGTTTGCACAACCTATGCCTTATCAAATTCAATCAAATGTGTTAAATGATTCTGTGACTAACCCTACACTTCAACCAACCACATCTGAGACCAAGGTTGACCCAAAGTTACCTAAGTCAAAAGATGCAGGAGGAATAAAGTCTAGGAAAAAGACTAACAAGGCTAGACCCAAGGAAACTTGGGTACCAAAATCAACTTGATTGATTTTGTTGTGTGCAGGGACAAAGAAGGAATCTATGGTACTTGGACAGTGGTTGTTCAAGACACATGACAGGAGATTTCACCCTGCTCACAGAGTTTAAGGAGAGAGCTGGCCCTAGCATAACCTTTGGAGATGACAGCAAAGGATTCACTATGGGATATGGCTTGATTTCAAAAGAAAATGTCATCATTGATGAAGTTGCATTGGTTGATGGTCTCAAACACATTTTATTGAGCATCAGTCAACTATGTGAGAGAGGGAATGCTGTTTCCTTCAATTCTAAAGCCTGTATTGTCACAAGTAAAAAGGACAATAAAGTGGTTCTAACTGGAGTTAGAAAAGGGAATGTGTACTTAGCTGATTTCAACTCTACAGATGCAGAATCCATAACTTGTCTTCTCAGCAAAGCAAGTCCAGTTGAAAGTTGGCTATGGCACAAGAAGCTGTCCCATTTGAATTTCAAGACAATGAATGATCTAGTCAAAAAGGACTTAGTTAGAGGAACGCCTCTAGTGGAATTCACAAGGGATGGACTGTGTGATGCTTGTTAGAAAGGAAAGCAAAAGAAAGTATCATTCAGTAAGAAGCTTGAATCTGCAATTGATGAACCACTACAACTTCTACACATGGATCTTTTTGGACCAGTCAATGTATTGTCAATTTCAAGGAAAAGATACTTCCTAGTGATTGTAGATGATTTCTCAAAGCTTTCATAGGTTTATTTTCTTGGATCAAAGGATGAAGCTAGTGAAATCATCATCAATCATATCAAGCAAGTCAACAATCATCCTGATTTCAAAGTAAGGAATATTAGGAGTGACAATGGAACTGAGTTCAAGAATTCAACCATGAAGTTGTTCTGTGAAGAAAGTGGGATCATGCATGAGTTCTCAGCTCCAAGAACTCCACAACAAAATGGTGTGGTGGAAAGGAAGAACTAGATCACTAATTGAAGCTGCAAGGACAATGCTTGAAGAGTCAAAACTCCCAACTTATTTTTGGGCTGAGGCTGTTAACTGTGCATGTTATACTCAGAATATTTCTCTAATCAATCAGGCAAAATGCATGACTCCCTATCAATTATTCAAGAGAAGAAAACCAACTTTAAACTTTCTACATGTCTTTGGTTGCAAATGCTACATCTTAAGGAATCAATCTGATCACAAAGGGAAGTTTGATGCAAAGGCTGATGAAGGAATATTTGTTGGTTATTCTGCTGGAAAATCATATAGGGTCTACAATCTAAGAACCAACATTGTCATGGAATCTGTACATATTGTGTTTGATGATAAAAAGATTGATGGACTAACAGATGAGGGACATCATGAAGGACTCAAATTTGACAACATTGAGATATACTGTGATGATAGTGAAGATGAGAATGATAAAGAAGGCATCTCAAGAAGAATTCAGAATCTGCCTTTGGATAATGCACAGAATGCTTGCATCCGTTGAAAGTCATAATTCAGCTTCCGTTGAAAGAAGCAATGCAGCATCCGTCGAAAGACAAAGTGCATCATCCATTGAAGTTCATAATGAAGCATCCGTTGATCACAATCTGTCAACGGATAATCAATTCACTTCATCAGTTGATAGAGCTCCCAATTCCTTTCAAAGGATCAGCAACTCAGGGGGAGTTTCAACAAATCAACATTCTATCTCACATCATGACAATACTGAGGCAACCTCATCTAGGGCTAATCTACCACCTCAAAGGAAATGGACCAAGAATCACCCTTTTGAACTGATCATTGGTGATGCTACATCAAAAGTGCAAACTAGAAGGGCTACTCAAGATGAATGTCTGTATAGTAGCTTTCAATCACAGGAGGAACCTAAGCGAGTGGAAGAAGCTCTATTGGATCCGGATTGGATTTTAGCAATGCAAGAGGAGCTAAACCAATTTGAGAGGAACAAAGTATGGAAGCTGGTACCCAAGCCAAAGAACAAGAGTTCTATTGACACAAAATGGGTATTCAGAAACAAGATGGATGAAAATGGCATTGTCATAAGGAATAAAGCCAGATTGGTTGCTAAAGGCTATTCTCAACAAGAGGGAATATATTTTGATGAAACATTTGCTCCAGTTGCCAGACTTGAAGCCATCAGAATCTTTCTAGCCTATGCAGCTAATGCCAATTTCAAAGTCTATCAAATGGATGTCAAGAGTGCATTTCTAAATGGGGAATTGGAGGAAGAAGTTTATGTAAGCCAACCTCCAGGTTTTGAAGATCCAAATTTTCCAGACCATGTGTATTATCTGTTGAAAGCACTCTATGGACTAAAGGAAGCACCTAGAGCCTGGTATGAGACTTTGTCAAAGTTACTTCTAGATAATCACTTCACAAGAGGTACTGTTGACAAAACTCTCTTCTTTAGAAATGTTAATGGCTCTAAGATACTTGTACAAATTTATGTAGATGATATTATATTTGGATCTACAGATGATAAGCTTTGTAAAAAGTTTGCTAAATTAATGCAAAGTAAATATGAAATGAGCATGATGGGAGAGCTAACTTACTTTCTTGGTTTACAAGTTAAACAAGTTAGTGGTGGAATTTTCATTAGTCAAACTAAATATATTTATGATCTTTTAAAGAAGTTTGACTTAATGGATTGTTCACCTGCAAGAACTCCCATGGCCACTGCCACTAAGCTTGAATTAAACAAGGCTAAAAAATCTGTGGATATTACAAGTTATAGAGGCATGGTTGGCTCACTTTTATATTTAACTGCTAGTAGACCTGATATAATGTTCTCTACATGTCTCTGTGCTAGATTTCAAGCTGACCCTAAAGAATCTCACTTAGTGGCTATTAAAAGAATTTTCAGATATCTCAAGGGGACTCCAAATCTAGGAATTTGGTACCCTAGAGAGTCTGGTTTTGATCTAATTGGCTACTCAGATGCAAATTATGCAGGTTGCAAAATAGACAGGAAAAGCACAACAGGCACCTGTCAATTTCTAGGGAACAAGCTTGTATCATGGTTCAGCAAGAAGCAGAATTCTGTTTCCACATCAACAGCTGAAGCTGAGTACATTGCTGCTGGTAGTTGTTGTGCACATATACTATGGATGAGGAATCAACTATTTGACTATGGTCTGACTGTTGACAAAATTCCAATATTCTGTGACAACACAAGTGCCATTGCCATTACTGAAAATCCAGTGCAGCACTCAAGAACCAAGCACATTGATATCAAGTACCACTTCATTAGGGAACATGTGATGAAAGGTACAGTGGAACTTCATTTTGTTCCAAGTGAAAAGCAGATTGCAGACATATTTACCAAGCCACTTGATGAATCAACATTCACAAGATTAGTAAGTGAGTTAGGTATGCTTAATTATTCATAATCTATGTCATCTATATAATCTGTCTTGAAGCCTGAAATGAAATTTGCTGCAAGAACAAAGTTGGCTTTAATTAAGACTTATCCTATCAACGGATATTCTCTATCCGTTGAAAGCCAAAATTGTTCTATCAACGGATGTTCATTATCCGTTGAAAGACAAATACATTTCTGGTAATTTTATCCTTCAACGGATAAAATGGTGTTGTTCATCAACGGATAACTATTTCCCTTATCCGTTGAAGTGTCACGTCAGTTACTATAAATGAGTCTCAGCCGTTGATTCTTTTACTCAACCGTTGATACAGATATACAGTGTTGTATGTAATTGTATTTAAGGTAGTTTTCAGAATTTCTATAGTTTTATTATTCTTGAACGGCTGTGACTTACTTAAAATTATCATTCAATCATTTTATTTACGTTTTAATTCAAGAAAGTATAAAATCCCAATTGAACTCTTATTCTCACTTTACGCTTTCTTGCAATCCTTATTCTCTTTCTCTTTCTCTTTAAATTCTCAAGTTTTTCTCTGCAACCTCTACTCACAACAATGGCACCAGTAGTCAAAATTATGTCTCAAACAGGATTTGTTTATGAAAAGAATAATTTCATAGCCTTGGTTGAAAAGAATGAAGCCCATTCTGATTATCACAAGATGATGGACTTCATCAAAAACTGCAAACTAAGCTATGCAATGCTGGAAGCCCCAACCATCTACTGTGAGGTGATTGAGGAGATTTGGACAACTGCAGAGTTCAACTCCACATATATGACTATTGCCTTCTCTCTCAAAGGTAAGGACTATTGCATTAATTGTGATGATATAAAATCTTGCTTTAAGTTGCCTGAGAATAATGCCATGACACCACACACTGATAAAGATGTCTCTGCTATGCTAGATTCTATAGGCTATGCTTTTGATTCTGCTAGTTTAGGTAGTATTAGAAGGAAAGGCCTTAGGAAAGAATGGAGTTTTCTTGGAGATGCCTTTATTAAGGTTTTCTCTGGGAAGATTAGCAATTTTGATGCTATCACTTCATCTCTTGTTAATATGCTCTATATGCTAGTTTCTGATAGGTACTTTAATTTTAGCAACTGTGTTATGCTAGAATTAGGTTCCAGATTAGGTAACAAAGCTAATAGACCACATAACATCTACTATGCTAGATTCTTTATGTTATTGGCTAACCATGTTGCTGAAGGTTTGGTTATATCCAATGAGAATAATAAACTCAAATGTTGGGCACAAGAGAAAAGGGTACTTGCAGACCTTTTGAGAATGAACCTCAACAGCCAGGTGCCATTGGTATACTTGCCAATCATGAATGCACCACAGGTAAGTGAGGTAAATATTTCTATAACTCCTACTATTTCCAACCCCAATGTTTCTTTGCCTTCTAGTGTGGCTATGGAACCTGTGTCTTTGTCCAAACAGGCTCCTACCAAAGCCACTGATAGGGATAAATAAATTATGATTGTATAATTAAATACTGCATTAATTGTACAAACTGTGGGCTGCTAGGCCCAATAAAAAGATATATGATATTCAGACCAGAAAGGTTAAGCCTGATGGACCAGATCAGGCCTGGTGGAATAAAAAAGGCCCAAAAGCCCTGATTATTAATTAATTTCGTAATTAATTAATAAGGGAGAAATCAGATGTTGAAAAGAGTCCCGATAAGGATATAAATCCTTAGAGATTAGCCTCAAGGGGACCTAAAAGGATAAGGAATCAGCTTCCTACTTCCTAGGACTCCTAAGTCTATCCTAATTCAGAGGCTTGTCCACCAAGTCTCCTATACCAAGTCCAATTCAAGGACCACCAACATCTATATAAGGGGTCTCACCCCCACCAATCAGAACTACGTTTTTTGACTTGATCCTTGGCAATCAGCAAGGTACGTAGGCATCTTGTTAAGGCAGATTGAGTCACGAAACACAAGAGCAGTCAAATCGAGCCTTGGAGCTCACGTTCCTTAGTATTAAATACAGCAATTATATATAGTAGTTTTAATCCATAACATTTGGCGCCGTCTGTGGGAAAAACGGAACAACAACCATGGCGAGAACACGGAGAACAACCAGCACTCTGGAGGAGGGAACACCATCAGGGACAACCCAGGTGATTTCATCAACCGTGGAGGTTCCTCCCCATTCAACTTATGCATCTACTCAGGGGGAAGCCCAGACAGGGGCAACTCAACCTCAGCCACAAGGGACAACTCCCCCGACTATTCAAGGTACGAATCCTCAAGTTCAACAAGTACATATACCTGTGAATTCTCGACCCGTCGGGTATGAATATTCAACTGTTGTTACTACTAACCCCCCTTATGGGATGCCCCTTCACCCTGAGGTTGGAGGAAGCGGATATGCTGGGCGAAGTGAAGCACGAGGGCGGTCGCCCCCCTATATACGAGGTTTGGATCCTATCCCTGAGGATCGGGAATTTTCTGGTCCATACACTGAGAGAGACTCCGAATCTTCGGATGATGAAGTGGCCCCGAGAAGGAGGCGTCCTGGAAAAGAGCCAATGGCCGATGGAAGGCAACGCCCCCAAAGCACCCCAGGGGTGAATCCCCAAGAAGTGCAGGAAAAGATCAGGGCTCATGAGGCTGAAATCCAAAGGCTGAGGCGTGACTTGGAGGCTCACCAAGCCACCAGAACCCACATACCACCTAGGGGGAGAAATCCTCCTCCTATCATAGACCTGGATGGTCCGGTAAGAAGAAGGGCTGCTGTCCCAAGAACTGATCCAAGCAATCTCCTTCCCCTTGGAGATCCTGATGATCCAACTCCACCCTTCACAGAAGAGATAATGAATGCCCATATCTCAAGGAAATTCAAGATGCCCACTATCAAAGCCTATGATGGCACGGGAGACCCCGCTAATCATGTTAGGACATTCTCTAATGCACTGCTGCTGCAACCCGTGAATGATGCTATAAAATGTCGGGCCTTTCCTCAAACCCTGTCGGGTATGGCTCAAAGATGGTACAGTCGCCTACCCCCAAATTCTATTGGATCATTCAGAGAATTAAGTCAGGCTTTTATTAAGCAATTCATCAGTGGAAGAGTCCATGAGAAAAGTTCAGCATCTCTTATGAGTCTTGTGCAGGGAGCTAAGGAATCCTTAAGAGATTACCTGAATCGTTTTACAAAGGAGGCTTTAAAAGTCCCAGACCTTGATGATAAGGTAGCCATGATAGCACTGCAACAAGGAACTAGGGATGAGTTTTTTAAGATGTCTTTGGCCAAACGACCCCCTGAGAGCATGTTGCAGCTCCAAGAGAGGGCAGAGAAGTATATCAAGGTTGAAGAAAGCATGAGGAAGACCGTAGTAAGTAATGAGCCCACTGGAGGCAAGAAACGAAAAACTGATTTGGAGTATATCGCTAAGGACAAATATCCTAGAACCGAACAAAACCCTGATTCAACCCCCAAGAAGGGAGGACCTGGGCAAAAGTTCACTGAATACGCTAAGCTAAATGCTCCCAGAAGTCAGATTTTGATGGAGATTGAGAAAGATAGAGATATTCGCTGGCCTAAGCCCTTGAAGGCTGATCCCGCCAAGCTAGATAAGGGCAAGTATTGCAGGTTTCACAAAGATGTTGGCCATGACACCGATGAGTGTAGGCAGTTGAAAGATGAAATTGAGTTTTTGATTCGAAAAGGAAGATTGAACAAGTATACTGGAGATGGAGGAGACAGAAATAATAATGGAAGGAAGAACTTTGAAGATCGTAGGAGGGACCAAGATGATCAGGGGCGGAATCCCCAACCTAGAGGACCAGTTATAAACACCATTTATGGAGGGCCGAGACCTCGAGGGCCTGTGATAAACACGATCTTTGGAGGTCCAACTGCTGCGGGATTGTCCAAAAATTCCAGAAAGGCATATACTAGAGAGGTTATGCATATTGTTGGAGAAGCCCCGAAGAGGGCCAGGACAGAAGTAACATTGGCTTTTGATGATTCCGACCTAGAGGGTGTGAAGTTTCCCCATGACGACCCGCTGGTCATAACGCCGATAATAGGAAATAGCCCGGTTAAGAGGGTCCTTGTGGATAATGGTGCTTCTGTGGATATCTTACTCCACGACACCTTTCTAAGGATGGGGTATAACGACTCCCAGTTGACACCAACCGACATGCCGATATATGGATTTGCTGGAGTAGAATGTCCTGTGGAAGGGATAATTAAATTGCCAACCACCATAGGTACGGAGCCAAGGCAAGCGACTCAGATGCTGGATTTCGTGGTGGTAAAGGCTAGTTCAACTTATAATGCTATCATGGGGAGAACAGGGATACATGCCTTCAAGGCAGTCCCCTCTTCCTACCATTCAGTCATGAAGTTTCCCACCCGAAACGGGATTGGAGAAGAGAGAGGAGATCAAAAAATGGCTAGAAGCTGTTATGTGGCCTCTTTGAGGGCAGATGGAGTCGGGGGGCAGGTTCTTCCTATTGAAGATATGGATGTTCGAGAAAATGATGAGAATAGAGGAAGGCCAGCAGAAGAATTGGTTTCAGTTCCTTTAGATCCCAAGAATCCTGAGAGGATGACTTTCATTGGAGCTACATTAGAGGAGCCCCTTAGAGGGAAGTTAGTGAAATTTTTGCAAGAAAATAGTGATGTGTTTGCATGGTCAGCAGCTGATATGCCAGGCATAGACCCGGAGTTAATTACCCACAAGTTAAACGTGGATCCAAGCCGGAAGACAGTGAAACAAAAGAAAAGAAATTTTGCCCCGGAAAGACAAGAGGCTATAAAGCAGGAAGTGGAAAAGCTCTTAGAGGCTGGTTTCATTGAGGAGATTTAATTTCCGGAGTGGTTAGCAAACCCTGTAATGGTGAAGAAGGCTAATGGAAAGTGGAGGATGTGTATAGACTTCACCGATCTGAATGATGCATGCCCCAAAGACTGTTTTCCGCTGCCTAGAATTGATACTTTGATTGATGCCACCGCTGGACATGAGATGCTGAGTTTCATGGATGGGTTTAGCGGATACAACCAGATCAAAATGCATAAGGATGACGTTCCAAAGGTATCATTTATCACTGACTTTGGCGTTTATTGTTATCTTGTTATGGCGTTTGGTCTCAAGAATGCAGGAGCCACCTATCAAAGGTTAGTGAATAAAATTTTTAAGGATCTTATTGGGAAGACTATGGAAGTCTATGTTGATGACATGCTAGTCAAGAGTCTAGTAAAGACTGATCATATAACCCATTTGAGGGAAGCTTTTGAGGTCCTGAGGTACCACAAGATGATGTTGAATCCCACGAAGTGTGCTTTCGGAGTAGGATCTGGAAAATTCTTGGGATTGATGGTCTCAAAGAGGGGAATTGAGGCTAACCCCGATAAAATAAAGGCAATCCTGGACATGGAACCCCCAAAAACTGTCAAGGATGTTCAGAAACTCACAGGAAGGGTTGCTGCGCTAGGACGATTCATCTCCAAGTCAGGAGACAAGTGCTTGTCATTCTTCAAGTCATTAAAGAACATTAAAGACTTTGTATGGAGTGAGGAAAATCAGAAGGCATTTGAAGAGTTAAAGAAGTATATGGGCCAGGCCCCGTTGTTGGCCAAGCCAGTTCTGGGTGAAGTTTTATTCTTGTACTTGGCTGTTTCAGAAAGCGCCTTGAGCGCGGTGTTGGTTAAGGAGGAACTAAAAGTCCAGAAACCCGTATACTATGTCAGCAAAATTTTGCATGGTGCTGAGTTGAATTATTCAGCCATTGAGAAATTCGCTTTAGCCTTGATAATGGCTTCAAGAAAGCTGCGTCCTTATTTTCAAGCTCACCAAATTGAAGTGCTAACAAATCAGCCACTGAGAAATATCATTCACAGTCCCAAGGCAAGTGGGAGACTGATTAAGTGGGCAATAGAATTGGGAGAGTTCGATCTCAAGTATAAGCCACGTATGGCCATAAAAGCCCAGGCACTAGCTGACTTCGTGGTGGAATGTACCATACCCAACCAAGAAGTCGGGGGGCAGGAAGATACCACACCTCAAGACAAGGGAGTCGACAATGGGGACAAGGAGAAAGAATATTGGGTTCTCTATTTTGATGGAGCATCAAAAACAAATTCCAGTGGAGCAGGGTTGGTTTTGCAAAGCCCTGATGGATTCTTAATTGAGTATGCCATGAAGCTAGACTTCCCAACCACAAACAATGAGGCAGAGTATGAAGCCCTGATTGCTGGCCTTGGTCTAGCTGGGACACTTAGAGTCAAAAACTTAAAGGTCCGTGGAGACTCGAAGTTGATCATATCCCAGGTAAAGGGAGAATTTGAAGCAAGGGATGATACGATGGCAAAGTATGTTCGCCTAGTAAGGGCTGTGATGACCCAATTTAATGAATGCCATGTTGAACACATTCCAAGGGAAGAAAATGCTAAAGCAGATGCGCTATCAAAGTTTGCTTCATCCGAGATTGAAGAAAGTTCAGGAAGTGTGTACTTCCGTGTTTTGAAGACACGAAGCATAGATGTTAAGCTTGTGGCTCCCGCAGGCTTGGGGACGTCATGGATTGATCCCATCAAGGCTCACATTCAGACCGGTTGGTTGCCAAGTGATACAATTGAGGCACGGAAGTTAACTGTTCGAGCACTAAGGTACTCTTTGATAGATGGGATTCTATATAAAAGATCTTTCGTGGTTCCTTACTTGAGGTGTCTCAGGCCCGATGAGGCACGCTTAGCTCTTGAGGAAGTGCATGGAGGTATTTGTGGGCAACACTTGGGGGGCAGGGCCTTGGCTCATAAGATAACTCGTTTAGGCTTCTATTGGCCAGAAATGATGGCTGATGCCAAAGAATATGTAAAGAAGTGTGATCGTTGTCAGAAGCATGCACCAGTCGCCAGACAACCCCCCGAGATGCTGACCTCTATCAACTCACCTATTCCCTTTTCCATGTGGGGGATGGATATTCTAGGGCCTTTTCCTATGGCCACGGCACAAAGGAAATTTCTGATTGTAGCCATTGATTATTTCACCAAGTGGATCGAAGCCAAACCTTTGGCCAAAATCACAACTAAGCAGGTTGCACAATTCCTGTGGGAAAACATTATGTGCCGATATGGAATTCCCCGTATCCTCGTCACTGACAATGGAATGCAATTCAACAATGAGGAATTCAAGAAGTATTGTGAAGAAAATGAAATTGAGTTACGATTCACCTCTGTGGCTCACCCGCAAGCCAATGGGCAAGCGGAGGTAGCAAATCGGATAATCCTGGATGGATTAAAGAAGAGGATCGAGAAGTCAAGAAATAATTGGGTGGACTAGATACTTCCCATATTATGGGCCTATAGGACTACCTGTAGAGTCACGACGGGAGCAACTCCCTTCTTGTTGGCATATGGGGCAGAAGCAGTAGTTCCCGTGGAGATATCACATTCCTCTCCAAGGATTCAGGCTTTCAACGCAGAGGAAAATGGGGAAGGTCAGAGGTTAGCCCTGGATTTGATCGATGAAGTGCGAGATAAGGCACATGCAAAGATAGTAGAATATCAGAAAAAAGCTTCATTCTACTACAACCTAAGGGTTAAAGAAAGGTTTTTTAAACAAGGCGATCTAGTCTTGAGGAAGATAGAAGCATCTGGTGTTGGACAAAAAGGGAAGCTTGCCCCAAATTGGGAAGGGCCGTACAGAGTCAAGAGCGTTCAAGGTAGAGGAACCTACAAGCTCGAGACTATGGATGGTTTTGAAGTCCCGAGGACCTGGCACGCACAAAACCTGAAGGTTTACTACGTGTAAGATAGGCGAAGTACGATTCTCACTTGTCATTATGACAAGTAGGTTTAAAAGCACCTGGAAGCTTTGCTTGCGTAGGATTTTATATTCCAGTAGAATTTACATTGTCTAGTTATTATTGATTAGGGTCGAACCCATGCTATGTAAGGTTTTGAAAAACCAGACTTCATATTAAAGAGTTTGAAATTACTTCAATCCAAGGATGTTTAAGGCTCAAATGCATATTAAACAGAAAGAGGCAAGAAAAGCAACATATAAAATATAAGCCCCGAAGGGTAATAAGTTTTGAATACAATTAAGTCAATACAATAAGACAAGCCATGCAAGGCTGAAAAAGCTCTAAGGAGCTGAGGTGCCCTCGGCGTCCATATCATCGTCTTCTCCGCTCTCGCTAGATGTCTCCGTCGTCTCGGAGGAGGAAGAGCTGTCATCCTCAACAGGTCTGGAAGAAGACTCGGGAGGAGGAAGAAGTGGATCCTGAGGAACATGGTCCGAGACAACTACTCGGGTACGAAACCTCTGTAGCAAAGCCTCGTCATCAGGGCAGATGTAGTCCGCCGGGTTAATATCAGGACAAGCCTCGTTCACGGTCCCAAGGGCCGTGTCCCAACCAGTCCTAAAAAACTCGGGGAAGACTGAATCATCCCTAATCCTCATAGATTGGGCAAACTCCTCCGAGTCCAGATAGTTGTCTATAGCCTTATCCTTATCCGCCCGAAGTACCACCAGCTCGGCGTTAGACTCTCCGAGTTCTTCCTCCTTGCGCTTGAGCTTCTTCTCCAGGGTAGCATACTTCTTCTGCTGCCTCCTGAGGGCATTATCGGCCTTATCAGAAGCCCGCTTCCATGATTCGGCTTGCCTCACAGCGCCTTGAAAGTAGGCGTTAGACTGAAACAAAACAATTAACAAAGTATAAGGCAAGAAAGTGCTACAAGAACGAGAAATAAGTTTGAAAAAGAGAAGGCATACCGAAGCCAGAGATTGGGCTCCCATGAGCTTAATCCTCTCAAGGTCAGGGGTGGCCACCACATCAGTAAAGTCCTTTGGAGTCACGCTATGGTAGGACCAATCCCAAGCATGCTTCGTGGAACCAACCACGGTATCCCCTCGGCGGAATCCCCAGAGAGGCTGAAAGGCGCCTGTAGCAGCAGCAGCAGGGGCAGCAGCAGTGATAGGAGCATTATGGCCCTCAGCTCCTTCAGTTGAAGCCTCCCCCATAGGCTCCTTGTGCTTTCTCAAGAAGATAGGCTCTGTCACCTTTCCTCGGGTGTCTAGGCCTGCTAACCGAGCTTTCTTCATCCTAGCTGTTTCCTCGACCAAGGGGACATTGTCCTCGTTAATCTCCTTAGCAGCTGAAACAAAGCAAAAGACAAAATAAGTGATGTTAATAATGCGTGAAATAAAGAAAAATTGAGAAGGGAAGAGAAATACCCTGTTGAGAAACAGAGGATAGTCCCACATGAATCAGGGAAAACTCTTCTAAAAGAGTCCAGCTGGTGGTGGTGCCATCATCCTGAGTGAGCCCATTGTAAATGATAGTTTCTTCAGGAGTTAAGTGAATGGATTTGAGGCTACCATCACTGACCTTCCCGAAGGAAGATCGAAAGAGCGTGCCCCAGTCGCCATTCTCCCAACGTAACCCAACGAAACTATTCCTCCAATTTGGATTATTATCAGGAATAGAGGCGCTATTAAAGATATGTTTGCTTTTGGGCCTTTGTTTGACATAAACCCAGCCACAAATATTGGAAGAACTATTGTAACATTGAAAGACTTTCCTAAAAACGGCTACAGAAAGAGGAAAGCCCTCCCTAAGACAACAAACCATAAAACATAGAATATTCCTCCAGGCGTTTGGAGGAAGCTGACACGGGTTGATTTGTAAGTCAGCCAAAAGATGAGGGATAAAAGGATGGAAAGGGAACCTAAGCCCAGCATTAAGGGCGTCGGTGTAGATGAAGAGAGTATCGGGCCTCCAGTGGCAAGTACGGTCACCACCAGAGACTGGAACTAGTCTAAAGGGGGGAGGGACGTTATAACGAGCATTTAGTTTATTGAAATCTATGTTATGCCAAGTATTACAGTGATTAAAGGAGTCGAGATGTGCAGTGGAAGGATATTCATCCCCCCTAGTATTAATCATATCAATTAAAGACATATATGAACAGCGGATCTCGATATCCTTACCTCGTTTTGAAGCCGAGGCTATCTTGGCCGCCCTCTCGGAACTCTTGTCAGCCATCTAGTAAAGACTGGAAAAGACTTGGGAGGAAGAAGGAGTGGATTTGAGAGAGGAGAAGATTAGAAAGTTTCAGATGAAGAGAAATGAAATGAGAGGTGTGAAGAATCACACTCTCATCCCACCTATATATAGGAGAAATAAATGGATAATGGGCCTTAAAAAGCCCATTTGGGCCCAAAAGTTGGAAGGTTCTGGAAGTTCCTGGAAAATTCAAGAGAATTCTAGTAAAAAATCAAAAGAAAAACTTGAGTTTTTTCAAGATTTTGGAAGAATCCAGAAAGATATTAGAAGAGTTTGGAATTAGGGCTTAGAAATGAGGCCCAATTCTAAAAAAAAAAAAAAAAAAAAAAAAAACCTTGAAAAAATAAAGCCCAGCTAAGGGCCCAAGTGTTTAAAAAGCCCAGAAAAGGGCCCAGATATTTAAGGTTAACAGCCCATAACCCAAAATCCAGTCATAATGGGCCTAAAGAATGAAGGCCCAGCTAAGTGAAGGTGGCCCAAAAATAAAGTCCAGGGAGAAATGGATAAAAAGATCAGGAATATGACCCAATTCGACCAGGAATCATGGGGAAATCCTGGTCGAAATACAGGAGGTCGAAATTGCTTCGATCAAGGCACGAAATGGTACTTAAATCGGTCAAAATATTAGTTCCTGACCGAAATGGTCAGAATTCTGATCGAGAATGAATAAAACAGAAGAACTTTCGACCAGAAAGCAAGGCAAGATCCTGGTCGAATGGATCCTGCCCGAAAATCCTTCGACCAAGGCATCAAATGATGGCTAATTCGGTCAAAATATAGAATTCTGACCCAACATCCTGACCGAAACTTTCCTGCTCGAAAAAAGAACAAGGGGGTAGGAAAAATCCTGGCCGAAATTCGACCAGGACTTCTGCTCGAAACACTCCTGCCCGAAATAGCTTCGACCAAGGCAAAGAAAGGTGGTTAATTCGGTCAGAAACACAGGAATCCTGACCGAAAGGGACAAAAATTCCTAGTCGAAGATTTCTGCTCAAAAAAAAAAAAAAAAAAAATATAAAATACAAAGCAAAAATCCTGGTCGAAATTCGACCAGGAAGTGAGGTCGAATGTACCCTCCTCGAATTCCCTTCGACCAAGGCACGACAAAGGCTAATTCGACCAGGATCCTGGTCGAATGGATTCCTGGTCGAAAATTGTATAAAAAAAAAAAAAAAAGAGAAGAGAGAGAAAAAAGGAAGAAAAAGAAAAGGAAGAAAAATCCTGGAAAATCACAAAAAAATAAGGAAATTCCTTAAATAATTTCTGAAAAATATTAATATTTTCAGAAATAAGGAATGAATCCAGAAAATTAGGATAAATCCCAGAAATTAAGGGAAAAATCCAGAAATTAGGGAAAAATCCAGAAATTAAGGATAAATCCCAGAAAATTAGGGAAAAATCCAGAAATTAAGGATAAATCCCGGAAAATTAAGGAAAAAATCCAGAAATTAAGGATAAATCCCAGAAAATTAGGGAAAAATCCAGAAATTAAGGATAAATCCCGGAAAATTAGGGAAAAAATCCAGAAATTAAGGATAAATCCCAGAAAATTAGGGAAAAATTCCTGGAAATTAAGATAATTTCTGAATAAAAGGAAGATTCATTGTGAATGTGTAGGTCGCTCCACACTTTACGCAAAAACGAAACCCTGTAAGGGAACGAATAGACTTAACTTCTGCGAAACCTAATCAATGTTTCCCAAAAGTTGGGGGGCAAATGATAGGGATAAATAAATTATGATTGTATAATTAAATACTGCATTAATTGTACAAACTGTGGGCTGCTAGGCCCAATAAAAAGATATATGATATTCAGACCAGAAAGGTTAAGCCTGATGGACCAGATCAGGCCTGGTGGAATAAAAAAGGCCCAAAAGCCCTGATTATTAATTAATTTCGTAATTAATTAATAAGGGAGAAATCAGATGTTGAAAAGAGTCCCGATAAGGATATAAATCCTTAGAGATTAGCCTCAAGGGGACCTAAAAGGATAAGGAATCAGCTTCCTACTTCCTAGGACTCCTAAGTCTATCCTAATTCAGAGGCTTGTCCACCAAGTCTCCTATACCAAGTCCAATTCAAGGACCACCAACATCTATATAAGGGGTCTCACCCCCACCAATCAGAACTACGTTTTTTGACTTGATCCTTGGCAATCAGCAAGGTACGTAGGCATCTTGTTAAGGCAGATTGAGTCACGAAACACAAGAGCAGTCAAATCGAGCCTTGGAGCTCACGTTCCTTAGTATTAAATACAGCAATTATATATAGTAGTTTTAATCCATAACAGCCACCAAATCTAAAGTTTCCAGAGTCAAGTCAAAGAAACCTACCTCTGTTGTTTCTCAAAAGACAACAGTTGTAACAACTACCATAAACCCTGAAGGGAGTGAACAGGGTGTGAGTGGTGAGGGGAGGGGTGAACATCAAAAAGCCCCCCAGGATAAGGTGGGAGAGGTGAGTGGTACAAAAACCAGCCAAGCCACAGTCTCTCAAAAGACTGTGGTGGTTTAAACGGAGTCCAGCACATCCCTAGTTGCATCCTCCCAAAAGGATGTAACTATTGAAAATAGTCCCCAACCAGGGACACAGAACAAAAGAGGGAGGGACACTAAAGCCACACATTCACCATTTAAAGCCTTTTCAAGGAAGAAGAACGCCAAAACCCTAGTTTTCACACAAGGGACACACACAGCACAGATACATCCACCAGTATCTGTGCCTTCTCAAATTCAGCTTGATGTGATTCCAGCAAATGTGGAATCACAGCCCCATTCTCTCAATATAGAAACACACCATTCATCAAACTCTCCAACACCCTCTCTGGATGTGGATATGATATTCACATCAATTCCTGATTCTCCCTCATTAAAACTCAGGGCGGAGCCCCACTCAAAATCTGATGATCATCATCTTTTAGATGATTTGTTGGATCATCAGCCAATTCTTTCAGATGTAGTTAAAGATTCTGTGTTACCTCACTTAAAATCAATCCACACAGATTCAACAATTATGTCACTTTCTATATCTACATCTTTTCCTTCTTCAACGGATATCTCTCATCCGTTGACAAGTGGTTGTTCTTCAACGGATAAGCTTAACAGCAGTTATCCGTTGATGCCATCAGTTTCCGCTTCAACGGATATTCCCTATCCGTTGATGGTCTCTACACACTTCACAGAAATAATTCCAACTATAGAGGACATGGCAACCGTACAATCACTTTTAGGTTTGAGGGAAGGGAGTGATCTTTTGAGTGAGAGGCTGGGTTGCTCCCAGGCAAAATGAGAGGTTGAGAGTCACCAAATGCATGCTATTTCTTCCAGCATGGCAAAAGTGAGTGAGAGGAGTGCCACCTTAGAAGGTGAAGGTGAGGGTGTGAGGGTGTGTGTGAGCCAGGGGGAGCCCCTGATGCAAGAACAGAGAGAAATTGAGAGAAAGGCAGGTACAGAAGCTATAAGGGTGGATCCAGCCATTGCTAGTGAGTTAATGAAAGTGGATGATGCAGACAAGGGAAGACAATTTCAGCAACATTACAAAGCTGTCATTGATAACATTTCCTTGGATGCTGACACTTTTACTCACCCTGTTTCAGCCTATCAATTATTGGCTGCACAGGGCAATGTGGAGGTAGAACAGACACTACACATTTTACACACTTCAGAATCTCTTCTCAGAGACAAAGCTGCTGTCAACAGGCTGCCTTCTCAAGCTGGTGAGCCATCTGAAGAATTTGGAGTAAATTCTCATGATGATGACTCTAATTCTTTGAATGAGAGCATGAACTTAGGGGGAGTAGCAGGCCCAAGTTCTGTTCCTGATCTTCTTGCATGGGCATGGGCAAAACCATTAACACCAGGAGAATTTGCTGTCACTTTGGTCAGACAAGTCATGACAATTCAGCAGGCCCTTCAGGAGACTCAGGATGCTGGTACCAAGGCAATTCTTCAAGCTCATCTGGAATCTCTGCATCTCTTGCAGTTGCAGCATTACCAGCAAAATCTAAGTGTGGATGAGCTCAAGCTGGACATTGCTGACCTGAAATCCTACAATGCTGAGAAATTGGATTCAGTTATACCCTATGGTACTATGCAAGATTTGTTGGGGAGACTGAAGAAAGCATCTGATGCTGACAAGAGGCTGGCCAGACTGGAAGATAGGGTTCAAATCATTGAAGACTCTATGGTCACCATTCTTCAAAATCAACAAACTCAAACAAATCTACTCATGCAGCTGGCACAAGCACAAGGCTTGACCCCTACCCTTGATGATAACAAAAAGGGGAAGAATAAAGGGGAAGGGGAAGGAGAGCCATCTACAACAGTTCAGATTTCTCAAGTGCTAGTTCCTGTCATCACAATTTCTCCAACTATTCAAGTCAAAGGAAAGCTAGATGGAATTGATCTAATCCAGATAGCAGCAGCTGAATTGCAAGTCAAAGAGCAAAGGAAGAAGATTGATGAAAAGATGTAACTAATATTTGGTTCTACAACTTCTCAATCACAATCTGTGAAGCATAGCACAAAAGTGGAATAAGTTATTATGGAACTCAAGCCATTAGGGAGGCATAAGGATGGAGAAACTTCTTCCAAAGATCTACAACCTATGGTTCTCAAGCCCAACAACAGATCCAATAAGGACTCTACAAAGAATCCTCTAAAAGAGGTGGATTTTCCTCTTCCAAAAGCTGATGAGGACAAGCTTTTAGGTAGAAGTATTGCATATCTCAAAGAGACCATGGATGAGGATGTAAGGAGAAACATGGCTATTATCTTCAGAGAGGGAAAGAGCATATGTGTGATGCAAGGACATCCCAAATTCTCAATAGCCAAGAGGGAAGAAACCAAAAGGTTGAAGGAAGAAGCCAAACAGCTAAAGGCTGACAAAAGAGCACAAGCAAAGCTTGAAAAACAGCTAAAGTCAGGTCAGGCTGAAGAACAGAAAGAAATTGAAGACAAAGGTGAAGATGAAGCTATGGGGGACATGGTTGGTACTGAGATGGAGGAAAGAAGTAAGGAAGAATGGCAGAAAGGGAAAAGAAAGAAGGTCAATGCAAAGAGAAAGAAGGTAGATAAGACTGAAGAAACCCAATCAATATCCAAACCACTACCATCTATTCCTGAACCAATTGTACCTGACCCCTTCATGAACATTCATGGTGAAACAATCATTCCCAAGGAGGAACCAATTGATTGGGACACCATCAAATTGCCCACCTTCCTAACCTCTTCTCCACCATCAAAGAAGCAGAAAAGGAGAATCAAATCAACACCCTCTAAAGCCTCAATCAAATTCACACAGAAGCCTAAGCCTAAACCTCAAACCTCTAAAGATGATTATGTTCACATCTGTGACATAAAAGAATTTTCAGACATTGAACTCTATTTGGATGAGCTGGAGGATGTAAGGGGAATAGCTGCCTACAGACAGCTACCATAAAGACTAGTGTTCAAATACAAAGGAACTGGGGAAAGAACATGGCCTCTTCACAGGATTCTGAATGAAGGCTACTCTACCTTCATTAGAGTCTACTCAGCCATACAAAAGGATTCTGGCTTTACCAGGACTGCCAAGACTGAGATTCTCAACAAGATTGCCAACATAAGGAAAACTTGGAGGGAGCCCAATGCTTTGCCTAGAACTTTACTCATTCAAGAAAGAGGAATTACAATTCACAAATCACCTCATTGGTTGATGGAGTTCAGAGACAACAAAGGAGTCAGAAGATTTTTCAGAATTGAAGATCAGCTAAAGATTGCCAGTAATGAAACTCTCAAGGATATGCAATCTAAGTTAGATATCAATGAAGAAGATGAAGCTGAATTCTACAGACAACTTCAACTTCAAATAGAGGAGAATGACAGGAGGCTAGGAAAGAAAACCAGGGATCAAAGGAAAAGAAAGTAATTTGATCAGGCTAAAGTAGCACCCTTGGAAACAATGTAATTCTTCAATTCCATCTCAGCATATACATTTTTGTAGCACTTTTGAATTTCTGCTTTGTTACAGTTTATATATTTGTTAAGTGTTTTGTTATCATCAAGCTAAACCCAAATTTATGCCTACAGTTCTAGTAGACATAAATAGGGGGAGATTGTTAGGAATATGTGTATTAGTTTGATGATAAGTTAAGCAAAACACTTAAGTAGAAATCTAGTGTTTGTAGCCTCAACGGATAAGACCATCTTGGCTATCCGTTGAAGGAGTAGCTTTACTTAGCAATAAGTTTAGTATTGTAGCACATTTCACTCTTTGGTTTCAAGCTGTAATTCTTAGATGTTGTTAAGAAATAATCAGTCATGTTGACTACTAATGGATGTACAAATAGGAGGGCTAATTGTAAATATTTCATGCCTTGTAATTTTGTATAAGTGAAGAAGTATCAACGGATACTGAAGACCTTCAACGGATAAGAAACAAAGCTTCAACGGATGTCACTAATGCTTCAACGGATAAGTGCTTCAACGGATAAAGACTTCAATTGATAATGCATCAACGGATAAAGCTTCAACGGATAAAGCCTCAACGGATAAGGCATCAACGGATGAAAACTTCAACGGATGCTTAGTTCATTAGCAGTTGATAGTGACAATTCACAAGCTGACAGAGGCACATGGGTTGACAGAGACACACTGGAATGTGGAAGCCTCTAGGAGGAATCGAGAAAATGCAGCATTTCCATTCTGATGCAAACAAGGAAGTATTCAAAGATTTACAGATTATCCTAGATTGCATTGGATAGAGAAATGAAGAAGAAACATGTGAAGAATCTTTTCAATTGTATTTTTACAGTTTGTCTTCACTTGTAAACTTGGTGATATATAAACCAAGTAGCAGCTAGTAATTAGATATAAATTTTACTTGAGCTGTTTAGAAATATCAAAAGAGAAAATCAACTAGTTTGTACTAGGAAGCAGCTGTGATTTAATTCTTTGAATCACAGATTTTCTGAAATAACACATCTCTGGTGGAACAACAAATCCACCAGAAAAGTTTTTAAGTTCTTTGTGCTCATTACATTTATGTTTGAATATATATCTGTCTGCATCAGCTTCAAGAAATTCACACACATTTGATCACTCAAACACTTAGCCTTAGAAACTGCTCAAAACTTGAAAAAGTTTTGAGATTTACATTCAACCCTCCTTCTATAAATCTCATTGTTAGTCCACTGGAAATAACACAATCACCGCACACTAAGGCATCAAAACAAATCAAACTAGAGAAATCCTTAAATAAATCCGCTAGAATCCCACGATAATTATTTTCCCATAATCGGACACATCATCAACGTGGGTTCCGATGAAAGCATGGTATAGTAAATTAGTCTTTATAAACAAATAATAAATAAAGTACGAAACAAGAGTATATGTTCACAAAACAAGAAACGAGCATCCAAAGTTACAACTTAGAACAAAGATTCCCAAGAATAAACTAGATCTTCTTCGGCCTTCGTTGAATTGTGCTATAGGTCTTCTTGTCGTCTTCTCCTTAAGCTTTGTTACATCTCTCTTCTGAAAAACGTCTCTTATTTAAGTATATATAGCAGCCCATGCAAAGTAGAAGTCCTCCAATTGGAAGCCAAGTAGAATCAGGATTTTAACATCCTGACCCGGCGCGGCCGCGTACTTCATCAGCACGGGCGCTGTAATATCCGGGATATCGCGTGTAATTATTTTATCAATAAATGATTATTATATAATTATTATGTTATTTTTGGTGAATTATCTGTTGATTGATATTGATAAATAGATGTATATATGGGACTAAATGTTGTATGTTAATTTTAATATATCCATAATAAAATATAGATAATTGTGATATTTTTCTGGTAATTTTTGGATCGATATAAGATTTTATAATGATTTGCAGATTTAATAATTATTTTCTGAATAATTACCGGGAATCGTCCAACCTCAACCGTTTTTACGTTCTTACAACCCGAAATTCTTCCAAAAAGTCCTTCATAACCTAATCTTGTAATTCCGGACATTTTCCGTGTTTATTAACTTTTTCAATCCGGATTACGGTTTGACCCGTACGCGTCCCGGCATATAATTTTCGATACGATAATTATTTCGATATATCAATAAAACCCGTATTCTCGAAAGAAGGGATAAGATTACATTATTTTTATATAAAGTGTTTTATAAAAAGCCCAGTTTGGATAATTATCCAATACGGGTATTAAAACGGATCATTTTTTCAGTTACTTAGCGGCTAAGCAACTAATTTGACGATCCAATACGATCCAACACGATCCAATATTCTATAAATATAAATAGCCCTTTTATTATTTCATTTTAATCGTATAATCACAATCAGTCAGTTACAACTATTAAATTACAGAGAAAATCCTTAAAAATGTTATGTTCTTGAGAATCAATCGTACAAAAGAAGGAGTTATCGAACTCCGATTCGGGCGTGCAACATATCAAAACGAAGCTCTGGAAAAACTCTTTCTGAATCAACCATCTATTTTTGTGTAGAAATCACGGTATTTTTCCTATTTAATTAATTTATTTTGAATTATTTATGAATTATATTATGAAAATTTGTTCTTGGTATTGTTGATATGATTTGATGATGCCATCATGTAGATAATATTTTTTTGGTCAATTTGGTATATTATATTTCAAAAATAGAGTTCAATAACCTATAGAAATTTATGTTTGATTCTCGGGTTATGAAATTAAGGTTTTAAACTTTGAATATTCTAAATCAAAAATTGGGGGTTTTATTTTTAATAAATCTGGGTTTGATTGAGTGAACTCAGTGAATAGATCATGCGATAACGGTTCGATTGGTGTGTATAACATGAACTGAGGAGACCTGGACGCTCCTCGCCGGAAAAACGACTTATGGCTGCGTCAGAAAACATCGACGAGGTTTTCCGGCCAAACCACGAGTCGATTAATCCGTTTGAGGCCAGAAACCGAGATCTGGAAGAATGAACTGTTGATCTGCAGTTTCTGGTGATTTTCTGGACAGAATTAGCCGGTCGACGGTGACTCGGCGGTGACTTACCGGTGACCCATCGGAGAAGACGACAAAATTTCATTTTTGCCCCCAAACTTTTGCAAAACTGCATATTCAGTGTTTCGGTTTTAAAATCTTTCAAAAACCATATGATGGTTTTAATTATTTTCAAAGACAATATTCAGTTAATTTTAAAAATCAGAAAATGTATATTTATTTATTTTAAATCCAGAAAATTCTTTTTAATTATTTATTTACTTAAAAACAAATCTGATTTATTTTATTAATTAATTTTAATTAATTTTAATTATTTTAATTAATCAATTAGTTTGATATTAATTGATTAATTAATTTAATTAATTATTAATTGATTTAATAATTAGATTTAATTATTTAAAATTGATTTAAAAATCCTGAAAAATAATTTCGAGCTTCTAAATATTATTTAAAATTATTTTCAAGGCTCGATAATTATTATAAAATTATTTAAAGTCAGATTCGGGTATTAAAACCCTGTTATTTAATTTTAAGATGATTCGGAGACCCGTTTTAATTCCGAAAAATGTTCAAAAATTTGTTATAAATATCTGAAAAATCATTTTAACCCCGAATCTTTTTTGAATAATTATTTTAATTGAATATCTTACGTGCTATGTGTTGCAGGCGATCCGATTCTTGTATAATATGATTGTACGTACGTTGTTTGACTATTTTATTCATAACCTTCAATCCATACGTCGGATTTGGGTGAAACGAAGGGTAGTTAGAAGCTTGTAATGAATAGAATGTGATGAGAAGTAGTATTGATAAGTACATGTGATGTTTAACAGAGGAAGCAAGACATAAAAAGGGAAAGCAAGTGGTTGACGATTGAAAAATCAATTGCAAGTGTTAGTAAAGTGAAAGCGAATTGATAAGGCAAGTATCCTTGAACTTTCTTGTACCATAGTTGCAAGTATTCTCGAACTCTTTTCTTTATGTTGCAACTATTCCAAACAGTTCTTATCCTATATTGCAAGTACTTTCAAGTACTTAACCTAAACCCTGATTCTTATTGATCTTGAGCCATATGCCTTATTCTTTGTAAACCATTGATTGTTGAATTCTCAGATACGAACCATACATATACGATACTACTCCACAAATACATACGTACTATATACTGACTCTTGATAGTGAATTGCTTGATATACCAACCCTTTTGCTTTGTTCAACAGGAGACCAATCCTTGTAACCCTTGAACCCTTGGTCTTCTACTTTCTGATTCTTTCTTTGATTGAAAGCCAACCTTTATGATTCCATTATTATATCTTCTTGGAATCATGAATCACCCTATGCTTCGAGATAAATGTTGTTTATGATTCAGTTCATTGATTTACATTGTTTATCATATTATTATTCTGGAATTTGATTATTTTCAAATATGGACACGATTCGTGGTCGGACCAGATTCGTGGTCATAGTAGGCCAATGTGTGCCTTGGATCCAATATATAGAGCTAAGCTGGGAGCCTTGCTCGGGGTTAGTGCGTGACTGATCACCAGCCTAACCTTCATTTTTAAAATAAAAGTGAATATCCAATTCTAATCATTGCTTCTCAGTAAACTTGATTCCTTATATCATTTCAATTGATCATTGTTAATCTCAGTTACTGTCATCGTGACTTGCTCAACTAATTAGCTCACTCTTGCAAATCTGTTTATATTCTTATCTAGTGAAAAAGGAAACTGATCGTAGCGAGGATTCCTAGACAAGTGTGCGAGCTAGGTACCCAGGCTGAAATGGAATAGACTAGCTGATGATGTTTGGCTTGGTTGTGTTGATAGTTTGTAATAAAGTTTAAACTTCAGTTGTAAGATAAATAAACTAGGATTTGGTACGTTTGTGTAATAAATAAGATTGTGGGTTGGGGATATACTTTAAACTGCGTCGATCCATGGATTATGGTAAGTAGGGTCATTTCATATATATTATTATATGCATAAACAGGTTTAAATATGGTGTGTGTGTGTGTGTGTTGTGGGCCCCAAACTTCTGACCCGGGTTTGGAGGGCGTTAAGGTTTGGCATCAGAGCTACGGTTTAAAGTCATTATGACAAGCCTAGATTGTCGGGAAGGGGTAGAAGGTTAATATTAGTATTAGAAAATAAAGAAATAGAACATCGAGAAGTTGAATATGACTAAATAGTAGGTTTTAGTATGATTCGTGCTGAGATTCGAGATTCTTATCTAGCAACGTGATTTTCAGATAGCAGCGATGGCAGATTCCTTTATTTCGATATCATCTGATTACTCAGAGCCTTTCATCGGAGGACCGTCATCTGATCCACATCATGCTCTTCCGCCGGTGTCAGCCATAATACCTGTTGCGACGGATGCACCAATGCGAACTATTCTACCTTCAAGTGTGAGACCACCTATTCAAGGACCTCCACCTGCTGATTCTGACTCTAACAGACATTCGGCTGCGGCTGCATCTTAAGATTCTGTTAATCCCATTATTCTCTAAACATTGTTTCTTTCCTTGGTGATTCTATTGGATGATTGGGGAAAATAATGCATATGCGTTGACTATTTGTCTATGTGTCAAAAGGGTCTGGTGAGACGCCACCGAATTATGTATTGTGAACTATGCGGTACTAAGACTGGCCATCTTATGTACTTGTATGGTTTCTCTCAGTCATACCTATATCTTCTTCACTATTCCTTCTCATTCGATTTCCTTGATTTTGAAATTTCATTTGGTATTCTATGACAAGGAATTTCTTCAGTAATCTCTAGTATGAGGTTCTTGTTTTGGAGCGAGAAGCCCTATAGGGCACAGATCCAGGAACTGCAACACATTATCAGGACTATAGATGTCGGCAGGAATATGAAGGAATTTTGAAATGAAATTCAGGTGACCCGGAGAGTACTTGAAACTAGACGAAGGAGATGATGTGACAGTTGATATATGTATAATATTGTGCGATATGTAAGATCAGACTTTTGGTGGTAATATAAATAAACAAGACTTGTTGACTAGTGGATAAACCTGTTGTACCTTTGCCTTCAATAAAATGTTTCGCTCTTGTACCACCAAACTTTGATATACACCAGTACCTTTCCTTTCTAATATGGTTATCTACTTTACTATACCTGTTTTATTTTATTACATCAGTTATAAAACTCTGGTGACAACCTGTATTTTTTTCCCCCTAATTGTTTATATTCTGTAAAGAAGCATGCAATTTACTTAGTTCGACTATTGAAAATGTTTTCAAAAAGAGATATTTATGTTTTACAAAAATCTTTTCAGAAAAAGGGATTTGATTTAAAGGCTAAATAAGTTGTTTAATTCTTTACAGAAAATGCCTTCTAGAAGAAACACCCGTGCTACCAACCAAAATGGAGAAACCAACCACAACAACAATATCCAAGACAACAATAACCATAAATCCAGGTCCCATAGACCCAACTATAGCTCAGATTCTTCAGATCTTGGCTCAACAGACAGTCCACCTGACTTAACAACAGAAGAGGCAGACTAATCCTCAGGTAACCTTTAAGAACTTTCAGGCAGTGAATCCACCAGAGTTTAAAGGTTCTGTAGATCTGATTGAGGCAAGGTCTGGCTTTAAGAGATTGAGAAGGCATTTGCCTTAGTCAAGGTTAGAGAGGAATATAAGATTGAGTTTGCAAGTTACTATCTGAAGAATGAAGCCACCTACTGGTGGGAAACTATTAAAGTGTTGGAAGGTACTGATGATGTTGCATGGGATAGATTCAATGAATTGTTTTTGGAGAAGTATTTCCCTCAGTTTGTTCAGGACCAAATGGAATTGAAATTTCTGGAGTTAAAGTAGGGGAGTATGTCAGTGACAGATTACGAAAGCAAGTTTGAGGAGTTTTCCAGGTTTGTGCCATCCTATGTGGACACCGATAGGAAGAAGGCTAAGAGGTTTTAGCAAGGACTAAAGCCATGGATCTGTGGGAAGGTGGCCATATTTGAATTGGACACGTATACGAGAGTTGTGCAGAAAGCTATGATCGCGGAGACAGAAAGTGAAATGTATCAGAATGAAAAGGAAAGTAAGAAGAGGAAGTTTGAAGGGAGTGAAGGGCAGTCTCAAGCAGGGGAGTTTCCAAATTTCAATTAGAGGAAAGGCAAGTTCCATCCTGGGAGGAATTTTAACAGACACAATACAGGCAACGGAGGACAAGCTAATCGTGCAGCATCTGGGAATTAGCCAACCCAGCAGAGGCCAGTTATACCAAATTTCCAAGTCTGTGGAAAGAAACATGGAGGACTTTGCAACAAGTTGAATGTGGTGTGCTACAAATGCAACCAGAGGGGACACTATTCAAGGGAGTGTCATAACCAGCCATCCAGAGAGCCAACTAACAAGGATCAGCCTACCAGCAATCAGGCAGGCAAAGTTCTACAAATTGGGTATACCTGTTTCAGGTGCGAAAGCCCAGGACACATAGCAAGGGATTGCAAGGCACCAGTTCCAGTCAATAATACACTTCGAATCATGGGAGCCCCTCCAATAGTGAATGAACCTCTCAGAGCTAGAGTTTATGACATGCCTGTAAAAGATGCTATCATGGATACTGATGTTATGGCAGGTACGCTTACTGTGAACTCCTTATGTGCTAAAGTGCTAGTAGATTCGGGAGCAACTCGATCATTTATTTCTCAAGAATTTATTGATAAGTTGAATTGCCCAATTGAATTGCTAAGTGAAAATATAACGGTAAAATTAGCAAATCAGGAGCGTATACCTATTAACCAAGTTTGTAAGAGTTGTGAGATTGATATTTCTCGCAATAAGTTCAACGCTGACTTAATACCATTTAATTTAGGAGAGTTTGACATTATTCTAGGAATGGACTGGCTATCTAAGCATGATGCTCAGATAGACTGTCGTAACAAGAAGGTAATCTTGAAGACACTATACGAGAAAGTGGTGACGTTTAGAGGTCAGAGACAAGCGAAGAAGTTCTTGATGATGATTCAAGCCAAGAAGTTACTACAACAAGGGCGAGCACTTCATTGCGTATGTGATAGATAGAAGTCAGGAGCCAGCAAAACTGGAAAACATTCCAGTGGTAAATGAATTCCCAGACATGTTTCCGGATGAATTACCAGGACTTCCTCCCGATAGAGAAATTTAGTTTACAATCGACTTAGCACGCGGAACGGAACCAGTATCTAAGGCCCCGTACAGAATGGCGCCTGTTGAAATGAAGGAGTTGGCAAAGCAATTACAAGAACTATTGGAGAAAGGAGTGATTTGACCCAGTATATCCCCATGGGGTGCACCGGTATTATTTATTAAGAAGAAAGACAGAAGCATGAGGTTATGCATCGACTATCGAGAACTCAATAAGCTTACGATCAAGAACAAGTATCCATTTCCTCGAATCGACGATTTATTTGACCAGCTGAAAAGAGCCAAGTATTTCTCTAAGATTGATTTGAGATCCGAATATCACCAGTTGAAGATCAAACCTGAAGATATACCAAAGACATCTTTCAGAACAAGATATGGTCATTATGAATTCTTAGTGATGTCTTTTGGATTGACCAATGCCCCGAAAACATTTATGGACTTGATGAACAGAATTTTCAAGGAATATTTGGACAAGTTTGTAATTGTGTTTATCGATGATATTTTGATCTACTCCAAGTCAACGGAGGATCATGCGGAGCATTTAAGGATATTTTTAGAAATTTTAAGAAAGAAGAAGTTGTATGCAAAGTTTTCAAAGTGTGAGTTTTGGTTACAAGAAGTTCAATTCTTAAGACACGTGGTAAGTCATGAAGGAATTAAAGTGGATCTAGCAAAGATTGAAGATGTTATGAATTGGGAAAGGCCAAGGACACCAATAGAATAAGAAGTTTCTTAGGACTGGCAGGATATTATCGAAGATTTGTTCAAGATTTCTCCAAGATTGCGACGCCTTTGACGAAGCTTACTAGGAAAAGTGAGAAGTTCATATGGAACGAGAAGTGTGAAGAAAGTTTCCAGGAATTAAAGAAGAGATTGATCACGACACCTGTTTTGTCACTTCCAGATGATCAAGGAAATTTCGTAATCTATAGTGATGCTTCTCATAAGGGATTAGGTTGTGTTTTGATGTAGCATGATAAAGTTATTGCATATGCGTTGAGAAACTGAAACCTCATGAGCAGAAGTATCCTACTCATGATTTGGAGCTAGCGGCAATAGTATTCGCGTTGATGATTTGGAGACATTACCTATATGGAGAAAAATGCGAGATCTATACGGATCACAAAAGTTTGAAGTACATATTCACGCAAAAGGAGCTTAACATGAGACAAAGAAGATGGTTGGAGTTGATCAAGGACTATGATTGCACGATTAACTGCCCTCCAGGAAAAGCGAATGTGGTGGCAGATGCGTTAAGCAGAAAGAAAAGACTGAACATGATGAGGATACCTAAAGAATTATACAGGGAATTTCAGAAATTGGAATTGGAGGTCATAATTTGCAAGCCTAGTGAATTAAAGATGTATAGCATGACATATCAGCGAGAATTACTAGAAAAAATACGAAAATGCCAAGAGGAAATAATGGATCAGGATATCAATCATTTGGTTGGAAAAGAGTTATGCACTTAGAAGGACGATCAGGGTATTCTTAGATTTTTATCCAGAATTTGGATACCACCAGTGGCAGAATTGAAGAATGAAATTCTGCAAGAAGCTCACAATTCAAGGTATTCCATTCATCTGGGAAGTACCAAGATGTACAGAGATTTAAAAGAAAATTATTGGTGGCCAGACATGAAGAGAGAAATTGCAGAATGGGTTAGCAAATATTATATGTGTCAAAGAGTTAAGACAGAGCATCAGAGACCAAGCGGATTATTACAATCTTGGAGATTCCATAATGGAAGTGGAAGCACATTGCTATGGATTTTATAGTTGGATTACAAAGGACGAAAGCAAACCATGATGCTATTTGGGTCATAGTGGACAGACTAACCAAATCATCTCATTCCTTGTCTATCAATGAAAGATTTTCACTGGATAAGTTGGTTCACATGTATTTGAAGGAAATAGTAGTTCGTCACGGAGTCCCTGTGTCTATTATATCTGATCGAGATCCATGATTCAATTCAAGATTTTGGAGAAGTTTTCAAGAGTGTTTGGGAACTAAGTTAAATATGAGTACGGATTATCATCCGCACACGGACGGCCAAAGCGAGAAAACGATCCAAACAATTGAATACATGTTACGTGTTTGTGCCATTGATTTTAATGGAAATTGGGACGAGCATTTCCCCTTAGTGGAATTTGCTTACAATAATAGTTATCATGCCAGCATCGGGATGCCTCCTTATGAACCTCTTTTTGGACGCAAATGTCGATCACCAGCATATTGGGACGAAGTCGGAGAGCGTAAAATACTTGGACCTGAATTGGTGCAGCAGACAAAAGAGGTTGTGGAAGTCATCCAAAAAAGGCTAATTATAGTACATGATCGTCAGAGAAAATATGCGGATCAATCAAGAAAGGATATGGAATTCAAAGAAGGAGATCTAGTGTTACTGAAGGTGTCACCATGGAAAGGATTATCGAGATTTGGAAGAAAAGGAAAGCTGAGTCCTCGATACGTCGGACCTTTGGAAATTTTGAAATGTGTCAGCAAGGTAGCATATGAATTAGCATCACCCCCGCACGTGGAGCACATTCATGATGTTTTTCATGCATCAATGCTTAAGAAGTATAATCCAGATTCTAGGCATGTAATCGAGTATGAGCCAATAGAATTCCAGGCAGATTTATCGTAAGTAGAGAATCCAATAGAGATTCTACAAAAGAGAGAAAAGATATTGAGAAATAAAGTTGTAAATTTAGTAAGAGTACTGTGGAGAAACCCAAAGGTTGAAGAGTCAACCTGGGAACTAGAAAGTGATATACGGGAAAAGTACCCTCAATTGTTTACTTATCAGATTCTGAGGACAGAATCCTTTTAAGGGGGGAAGGATGTAATATACGGGATATCGCGTGTAATTATTTTATCAATAAATGATTATTACATGATTATTAGGTGATTTTTGGTGAATTATTTGTTGATTGATATTGATAAATAGATGTATATATGTGACTAAATGTGAGTATGTTAATTTTAATATGTCCATAATAAAATATAGATAATTGTGATATTTTTCTGGTAATTTTTGGATCGATATATGTTTTTATAATGATTTGCAGATTTAATAATTATTTTCTGAATAATTACCGAGAATAGTCCAACATCAACTGTTTTTACGTTTTTACAACCTGAAACTATTCCGGAAACTCCTTCCTAACCTAATCTGGTAATTCCGGACATTTTCCGTGTTTTAACTTTTTCAATCCGGAATACGGTTTGACCGTACGAGTCCCGGCGTATAATTTTTGATATGATAATTATTTTGATATATCAAAAAAACCCGTATTCTCGAAAGACGGGATAATATTACATTATTTTTGTATAAAATGTTTTATAAAAAGCCTGATTTGGATAATTTTCCAATACGGGTATTAAAACGGATCATTTTTGTAGTTACTTAGCGGCTAAGCAACTAATTTAACAATCCAATACGATCCAACACGATCCAATATTCTATAAATATAAATATCCCTTTTATTATTTCCTTTTAATCGTACAATCACAATCAGTCAGTTACAACTATTAAATCATAGAGAAAATCCTTAAAAAGGTTACGTTTTTTAGAATCAATCGTATAAACGAAGGCGTTATCGAACTCCGATTCGGGCGTGCAACATATCAAAATGAAGCTCTCGAAAAACTCTTTCTGAATCAACCATCTATTTGTGTGCAGAAATCATGGTATTTTTCCTATTTAATTAATTTATTTCAAATTATTTATGGATTAAATTATGAAAATTTGTTCTTAATATTGTTGATATTATTTGATGAGTCCATCATGTAGATAATATTTTTCTGGTCAATTTGGTATATTATATGTCAAAAATAGAGTTCAATAACATATAAAATTTATGTTTGATTCTCGGGTTATGAAATTAGGGTTTTAAACTTCGAATGTTCTAAATCAAAAATTGGGGGTTTGATTGAGTGAAAATTTGTGAATAGATTGTGCGATAATCGTTCTATTGGTTTGTATAACATGAACTGAGGAGACCTGGACGCTGCTCGCCGGAAAAATGACTCGTGGCGGCGTTGGAAAACTTCGACGAGGTTTTCCGGCCAAACCACGAGTCGATTAATCCGTTTGAGGCCAGAAACCGATTCCTGCAAGAATGAACTACTGATCTGCAGTTTCTGGTGATTTTCTGGACAGAATTAGCCGATCGACGGTGACTCGGCGGTGACTCGCCGGTGACTCATCGGAGAAGACGACCAAATTTCATTTTGGCCCCCAAACTTTGAATAAACTGCATATTCAATATTTTGGTTTTAAAATCTTTCAAAAACCAGATTATGGTTTTTATTATTTTCAAAGACAATATTCTGTTAATTTTAAAAATCAGAAAACGTATATTTATTAATTTTAAATCCAGAAAATTCTTTTTAATTATTTATATACTTAAAAACAAATCTGATTTATTTTATTAATTAATTTTAATTAGTTTTTAATTATTTTAATTAATCATGTAGTTTGATATTAATTGATTAATTAATTTAATTAACTATTAATTAATTTTAATTGATTTAATAATTAGATTTAATTATTTAAAATTGATTTAAAAATCCTGAAAAATGATTTCGAGATTTAAAATATTATTTAACATTATTTCGAGGCTCGATAATTATTATAAAATTATTTTAAAGTCAGATTCGGGTATTCAAACCCTGTTATTTAATTTTAAGATGATTCGGAGACCCGTTTTATTTCCGAAAAATGTTCAAAAATTCGTAATAAATATCTGAAAAATCATTTTAACCCCGAATTTTCTTCGAATAATTATTTTAATGGAATACCTTACGTGCTATGTGTTATAGGTGATCCGATTGCTGTATATGATTGTACGTACATTGTTTGACTATTTTACTCATAACTTTCAATTCGTACGTCGGATTTGGGTGAAACGAAGGGTAGTTAGAAGCTTGTAACGAATAGAATGCGATGAGAAGCAGTATTGATAAGTACATATGATGTTTAACAGAGGAAGCAAGACGTAGAAAGGTAAAGCAAGTGGTTGACGAGTGAAAAATCAATTGCAAGTGTTAGTAAAGTGAAAGTGAATTGATAAGGCAAGTATCCTTGAACTTTCTTGTACCATAGTTGCAAGTATTCTTGAACTCTCTTCTTTATGTTGCAATTATTCCAAACATTTCTTATCCTATATTGCAAGTACTTTGAAGTACGTAACCCTAAACCCTGATTCTTATTGATCTTGAGCCATAAGCCTTATTCTTTGTAAACCAATGATTGTTGAATTCTCAGATACGAACCATACATATATGATACTCCTCCACAAATACATACGTACTACATACTGACTCTTGATATTTAATTGCTTGATATACCAACCCTTTTGCTTTGTTCAACAGAAGACCAATCCTTGTAACCCTTGAACCATTGGTCTTCTACTTTCTGATTCTTTCTTTGATTGAAAGCCAACCTTTATGATTCCATTGTTATATCTTCTTGGAATCATGAATCACCCTATGCTTCGAGATAAATGTTGTTTATGATTCAGTTCATTGATTTAAATTATTTATCATATTATTATTGTGGAATAGGATTGTTTTCAAATATGGACCAAATTCGTGGTCAGACCAGATTCATGGTCATAGTAGGCCAATGTGTGCCTTGGATCCAATATATAGAGCAAAGTTGAGAGCCTTGCTCGGGGTTAGTGCATGACTGATCAGCAGCCTAACCTTGGTTTTTAAAATAAAAGTTAATATCCAATTCTAATCATTGCTTCTCAGTAAACTTGATTCCTTATATCATTTTAATTGATCATTGTTAATCTCAGTTAGTGTCATCGTGACTGGCTGAGCTAGTTAGCTCACTCTTGCAAACCTGTTTATATTCTTTTCCAGTGAAAAAGGAAACTGGTGGTAGCGAGGATCCCCAGACAAGTGTGCGAGCTAGGTATCCAGGTTGAAATGGAATATATTAGCAGATGATGTTTGGCTTGGTTCTGTTGATAGTTTGTAATAAAGTTTAAACTTCAGTTGTAAGATAAATAAACTGGGATTTGGTGCGTTTATGTAATAAATAAGATTGTGGCTTGTGGACATACTTTAAACTGCATCGATCCATGGATTATGGTAAGTAGGGTCATTTTATATATATTATTATATGCATAAACAGGTTTAAATATGGTGTGTGTGTGTGTTGTGGGCCCCAAACTTCTGACCCGGGTTTGGAGGGCGTTTCAGGCGCGCTGCATCTCTGTAGTTTGGGCGCGGCCGCGCACTATGACAGCGCGGGCGCGCCGTGCTCCTGGAGAAACTTTAGCTTTTCTTCAATTCTTGCTGCAATGAGTTAGTTTCCCGAGCTTTATTCCATGGACACCATCCTAACACCATATTAGCACAAAAACAATGTTAATTCACCTGAATTCTGAATTAATGTCTGAAATGCAAAAACACTAGAAAACATATTAAAATACCAACAACTTGAGTACTAATACACCAATTCAAAGCTTAATAGAGCATTATAAAGTATCATAAATGCCACTCAACATCCGGTAAAAGAAGCTTTAGTCATTTTGCCAATGAGACAAGATTTGCATTCTTCGTATGATTCAAAATCAAACTTATCCAAGTAACCATCTTGATGTAATTTAAAATTGTGTTTCTCATTTATGTGAGCTAAACGACAATGCCAGAGGTATGTTTGATTTGAATCTTTCATCTTAATACGTTTATTTTCATTATTTATGTTATAGACATGACTATCTAAATCAAGAACATATAAACTATTAAACAAACGTGCAACCCCATATGTAACATTATTCAATAAAAAGGAACAACTATTATTTTGAATCAAAAATGAAAAACCTTTGTTGTCCAAACAAAAAATCGAAATAATGTTTCTGTAAATTTCAAGCACGAAAAAATAATTATCTAGTTCTAAAACAAGCCTAGTGAGCAACGATAAATGATAAGTCCCTACAGCTAAAGCAGCAACCTTTTCTCCATTTCGAACACGTAGGTCGACTTCTGCCTTCGTCGATGTCCTACTTTCCAGCAGTTCATGCACATTTATACAAATCTGAGAACCACATCCAGTATCTAATACCCAAGATGTAGAAGTGGACAAATTGACTTCTATAACATAAATACCTGAATTAGAAGCTCCAGTAGCCTTCTTCTTCTCCAGATCCTTCAAATAAGCATGAAAGTTTCTCTTTCAATGACCCGGTGTCATGCAATAGTGACAAGTATCACCCTTTGCAACATCACCTCCAGTCTTTAAAGCCTGTTTAGGACCAGTTTTAGGAGTAGCAACAGGTTTGAATCCCTGTTCGCACTAAAACACACACGAAAATACACGCAAGAGCACGTGATCCCAAGTAGTATAAGATATAAGTCAAGTTCGTTCCCATAGGGATTGGTTTAGGTTAAGTTCAGATTATGTACTTATGCAACAATGTATGATTATTGTTCACAGCCAAGACAAGTAATAAATTTGAGTGGATTAACTACTTAAGAGATTATACTAACATGTATTAACTAAGAGATTAAAAGTGATTTACTTATAATTTGTGTTAGGGTTTCGTAAACTTGCCTCGAGTGCTAGGAGTGGTATGGTCTCGGGGCTTTAGTTGGCGATCTAAAATCAATAACCAACGATCTTAGTTAGTACGCGATTATCGATTCGCTTCACTAAAACATTTTTTTAAAATCGAAAAATTAATATTTCCTTAAAATTCTTTTTGGACAGTCTTCCTTGCTGAATTATTTAATTATCATGATTTTTCCAAGATTCCGAAATTATTTTTAGCCTTTCAAAATCATCATGCAAGTGGCCTATGTGCAGTTGGCTTTTCGTATGAACGCTCTACACTAAAATGGTCATAACTTCTAAACCGTAAATCCCCTCACGACGATCCACACATGTACAGAAACTAAAAATCAAGATCTACCCATTAATGTCCAGTGACTCATAAGTTTCAAATATTTTTATGGCCTAATACACTGCAGAAGGCAGACCAAGTTCAATAGGCTCCACATTCCATTTCTACTACTTGTTCTTGACACAATCACTACTTATGACCAACACAACACTTATTACTTCTCAAGATCCACCCACATAAACCTTATATACTTTATCTAGCATCACATACAAGCATAACAACTCAAAAACTAAAGTAGTTAGCAAAAATATGAGCAAAAGAACCTTACACATTCACAAACTTTTGGATCTTGACACTATATTACAAATAACTCTTAAACTCACCCTTAAAACTTTAAAGAGTTGGAAGTTATACCTTTTTGAGAACTAGGAGGGTTATTACTATGATGATTAGGGATTGGTTTGCTTGAAAAATACTTAGAAGGGCTAGATCCTTAAGAAACAAAACCAAGAAACCAAGTTAGTCAAAATAGTCCATAAAGTTCTTGAACTTCAAGAATTTGTTTCTCACAAACCATTTAGAATTTGGCCATGAAATCATAGAAATACCTTTAATAGGATGTAAGGAAGCTATGTGAATGTTTGTAGAATTTTTAATAGAGGGAAGGATGGAGAAGTGAAGTCAGGAAGAGGGCTCTCCCTCCTTTTCTGCAAAAACAGGCCAAGAGCAAAAAGGGGGAATGAGGCGGGGTCGGTTTTGGTTTTATTTTTGTTGAAGTGTGAGAGTGTATAAGATGGTTTGATAGTGTGTATATATGGGCATGATAATTAGCAAAAGAAATGGCTTAGTTGACAATTTTAGATGAGTAGAAATGGGGAGGTATGGCCTTGTACCTTCTTGTTTCCCAATTACGATTCACTTACTATTCCACTAACTATTCTAGTTAGCTTCTAATTACCTAGTTACATCTCCTAACTACTATTTAGCTTGGTTTTGCATGGCCAACTTGCATGTAATTAATTTCTCATTCGATTATTTAACGTACACACGATTGTCGTTCCATTCCGATAGTTTAATCGTATAATATTTCGTTTCGCAGTGAATTATTTTATCGCTTTTAATCCTTTAACCAATTTTATTCCTTTCTCTTGATCATAGAAACACCTTGATATAATATTTATTTCACGTAATATTCCCGGTTCTATGCCATTCCTTACGGATATGAAAACACGTAGTATAATCGTGAATCTTCGAATTATGACGGCTTTTACATTCACTTATTTTCCTCGATAAACAAGAATATGATCTCGGATTTCCAAAATTCCACTATTCATATTTGTGGGGAACTCCATGCGTATTACATAACTAGTTCCAGTTACTATTCACGGAAGTTTTAAAATATTACAAAAATCAGGGTTCTTACAGTCTCCCCCCTAAAAGGATTCCGTCCCGGAATCAATCCACAAATAGATGGGGGTACTTTTCTTGCATGTGACTCTCTAATTCCCAAGTGGACTCCTCGACGTTGTGATGCCTCCATAAGACTCTGACTAGATTGACACTCTTGTTCCGGAGTACTTGCTCTTTTCGGTCAATGATTTCGACTGGCTGCTCAACATAGGACAAATCTGGTTGAAGGTCTACTTGCTCATGCTCCATTATATGTTTGGGATCCGCATTATAATTCCTCAACATTGATACATGAAAAACATTATGAACCTGCTGAAGATTTGGAGGTAAAGCTAACTCGTATGCCACGGGTCCTATCCGTGTTAGAATCTCGAAAGGTCCAATATAACGGGGGCTCAGCTTCCCCTTCTTCCCAAATCTCATCAATCCTTTCCATGGTGACACTTTCAGAAATACCTGGTCACCCACTTCATACTCTCTGTCCTTCCGTGCTAGATCGGCGTATTTACGCTGTCGGTCCTGGGATGCTGCTATGCGTCCTCTGACTAATTGAACTATGTCCCTTGTCCTTCGCACCAAGTCGGGACCTAGTAACTTTCTCTCACCAACTTCATCCCAATACAAGGGCGAACGACACCTTCGTCCATACAACGCCTCATATGGGGGCATTCCGATACTCGCATGATAACTGTTATTGTAGGAAAACTCTATCAAAGACAGGTGTTCATCCCAAGAACCCTTAATATCTATTACACACATTCTCAACATATCCTCCAATATCTGAATGGTTCGCTCACTTTGTCCATATGTTTGCGGACGGTAAGCGGTGCTCATGTTTAGTTTGGTTCCTAGGCATTCCTAAAAGCTCCTCCAAAATCTGGATTTGAATCGGGGATCTCGGTCAGATACGATAGCTACTGGCACTCCATGTCTTACCATAATTTCCTTAATATATAGCTCCGCTAATCTATCCACGGTGTAGGTTTCCTTGATTGGAAGAAAGTGCGCTGACTTGGTTAGTCGGTCTACAATTACCCATATTGCATCATGGTTAGTCTTAGTTCGGGGTAATCCAACCACAAAATCCATAGCTATCTGCTCCCATTTCCACATCGGAATTTCTAAGGGTTGCAAGAGTCCGCTTGGTCGCTGGTGTTCTACCTTTACTCTCTGACAGGTCATACACTTACTAACCCACTCCGCTACATCCTTCTTCATGTTAGGCCACCGGTAGTACTCTTTCAAATCTTGGTACATTTTGGTGCTTCCTGGGTGGACCGTATATCTAGAGCTGTGTCCTTCACGTAAAATTTCATCCTTTAGTTCTTGGACGTTAGGGACCCATATCCTGTAGGCATGCCTCCTAATTCCCTTCTCATCTGGGTCACACTTGGCCTCCTCTCCGCTTACCAGTTCTTTGTTCTCCCTCAACACTATTTCTTGGCATCGCCTAATCTTTTTCAGTAGCTCCGGTTGCATGACCATCTCGTACAAGCCTTCGGTCCCTGGCTCAGCGACCTTGACCTCAATCTCCAACTTTTCAAATTCTCTGATCAAATCCTCTGACGTGGTAATCCTTTTCAATCTTTCCTTGCGACTAAGGGCATCAGCCACCACATTGGCCTTCCCCGGGTGATAAAGAATTTCGCAGTCGTAGTCCTTAATCAATTCTAACCACCTTCTCTGCCTCATGTTTAGCTCCTTCTGGGTGAAGATATATTTAAGACTCTTGTGGTCAGTATAAATCTCACACTTTTCTTCGTATAGGTAATGACTCCACATCTTAAGGGCAAACACTATGGCGGCTAATTCTAAGTCATGGGTGGGGTACCTCACTTCATATTCCTTTAATTTCCTGGCAATCACCTTACCGTGCTGTATCGGCACACATCCCAAACCCTTATGGGATGCATCACTATAAATCACAAAGTTCCCTTTATCGTCTGGTAGGGCCAACACTGGGGCCGATACCAACCTTTTCTTCAATTCTTGGAAACTCTCCATACATTTCTCTGTCCAAACAAACTTTTCTGTTTTCCGAGTAAGTCTAGTCAACGGGCCTGCTATCTTGGCGAAATCCTTTACAAACCTTCGATAATACCCGGCCAGTCCAATAAAGCTTCTTACCTCCGTGGGCGTGGTTGGTTGTTCCCAATTAGCGACAGCTTCTATCTTTGCGGGGTCTACGAGAATTCCTTCCTTACTAATCACATGACCCAAAAACTGAACTTCTTTCAACCAAAATTCACACTTTGAGAATTTGGCATACAATTTTTCTTTCCACAAGATTTCCAATACTATCCTGAGTTGTTCTGCATATTTCTCCTCCGATCTAGAGTAAATTAGAATATCATCGATGAAGACTATCACATATTCGTCCAGATACTTCTTAAAGACTCTATTCATTAGATCCATGAAAGCCACGGGCGTATTAGTCGAACTAAATGACATAACTAGAAACTCATAATGTCCGTACCTGGTGCGAAATTCTTTGGTATATCTTCCGGTTTGATCTTAAGTTGATGATAACCTGTCCTAAGGTCAATCTTGGAAAAACACGTTGCATCCTTTAGTTGGTCAAAGAGGTCATCTATTCTTGGCAATGGGTACTTGTTTTTAATGGTCAGCTTGTTTAGCTCTCGATAATCGATGCACAGTCTCATGCTTCCGTCCTTCTTCTTCACAAATAACACGGGTGCACCCCACGGGGATACGCTCGGTCTGATCATTCCTTTATCCAATAGATCTTGCAGTTGATCAGCCAACTCTTTCATTTTGACGGAGGCTAAACGATACGGGGCCTTTGATACTGGTGCCGTGCCGGGAGCTAAATCAATGGCAAATTCTATCTCCCGATCCGGAGGTAGTTCGGGAAGATCCTTGGGAAATACATTCTCAAACTCATTAACTACAGGTATGGTGTGGATCTCAGGGGTTTCTCATTTAGTATCCACCACGTGAGCCAAGTAGGCCTCACATCCTTGCCTTAAAAGTCTCTTGGTTTGCACCATAGTTAGAAATTTCTTGGTTTGCCGTTGCCCCTTAATTATTATACTCTTTCCACTAAGTGTTTTCAATTTTACTTTCTTCCCCTCGCAATCAATCTGGACATGGTTTCTAGATAGCCAATCCATTCCTAATATCACATCAAACTCCCCTACTCGAAAGGGAATTAAATCTACTGGGTACCTCACTCCACATAATTCTAGGTTGCAGTTAGCATAAACTTGATTTACTGGAATAATCTCTTGATTAACTATTTCCACTTGCAAAGATTCTTTCAAAGGTTCTACTTTTAAGTTCAATTTTTTAGCATATTCCTTAGATACGAAAGACTTAGTAGCTCCAGAATCAAATAACACATTGGCGGGATTGGAGTTTAGGAGGAGCGTACCTGCTATAACATTGGTGTTCCTCACAGCATCTTTCACAGTCATATTAAAGGTCCTGGTAGTCGGCACTCTGTTAGATGCAGCTACACTACCCCTCGAGCTAGCTAGGGCTGCCGCAGGGCAGTCCTTCTTCATGTGTCCTGTCTTTCCGCACTGAAAACACTTAGCCGCTTCCTGGTTACAAGCTGTGGCATAGTGCCCCACCCTACCACATTCGAAGCATGTCATCGGTTTCTGCATACATTGCCCAGAATGCCTCTTACCACAGCTCTTGCATTCTGGCAGAGGAGGTCGTGGTTGGCTATGATCAGACATTCCCGTCTGGTTCCCGCTCCGGGCCACACTCACGCTCCCTGATCCCCCGAATCCTGTACTGCAGTTGGGTTGGGAGGCCATCCCCCTGACAAACTTACTAGGGAAGCTCTCCCCTCCCACACTCCTGCTTCGACCATCAAACTTTCATTTCTTAGTTTGCTTCATTTTCTAGCTCATTTTACTCCCCGTTTCAGCTATTATGGCCTTCTGCACTAGGGTGGCATAGTCAGTTATCTCCAGAATTGCCAGCTTGTTCTGAATCCACTGCTTCAATCCCTGTTGAAATCTCTCAGCCTTTTGCTCTTCGGTGCCCACCAGCTGTGGCACAAACCTTGACAATTCTGTGAACTTAGCTTCATATTCCGCTACGCTCATATTCTCTTGTTTCAGCTCTAGGAACTTTCGCTGCATCTGAATCTCCATAAACTTCGGGACATACTTCTTTAAGAACAACTCAGTGAATCTTTCCCAAGTAACAATCCCTTGGGGCTCCATATTTTTCTTGGCTTCCCACCAATAGTTAGCCTCACCCTTTAAGAGATAAGTGGCAAAATTAGTCTTGTGGGCTTCCTCAGTGCCAATTCGCTCAAAGGTCTTTTCTACCTCTTTCAGCCAAGCCCTGGCCTGAACTGGGTCAGCAACACCGTGAAACTCTGGGGGCTTGACCGACTTGAGAGATTTAAATACATTAGCCATGGCCTGCCGGGGTTGCTAGGGTGGTCGTTGCTGTTGCAGGTTCTGCCTCTTAAGTTCTACAAACTGCTCCATAGGGTTCACTGGCATTTTCATCCCCTGAGTATCTTCAGCCTATGACTCTTCATAGTCCTCATCATCATACTCATTTCATTCTTCATTAATTCTTAATGGTGGGGTCTGTGCTCGATGCCCTTGTACATTATTACTGCCCTGGCCGTCAGATGCAGTCAGGCGAGTTCTTGTTACTATTCTCCTTGGCGGCATTTTCCTGTCACATAAACTTATTTAGGTTGTTTTCATTTTCCAATCCTCATGCTTCCTGATTTGTTATGACAGTATATAATTATGCAGGTATGAAAGAAGATTAAACCACAATCTAGAAATCGCAACTAATCAACACGATAATTATACATAATTTGGCCATACGCCAGGTCTAGGTACAACATACTGAATAATAAAATTACAAACTGCCTTAATACAATAATCCTTAGCTGGTGGCACTACCAAAGATAACAACCCAAAATAACTATCACAAAATAACTAAGTACCACCGCTGAGGAACAACAACCAACTACTAACAGTGTCTACTAGCCATGAGCAACATCACGAATCCGCCTCATAGCGTGGACCACAAGCCTGATAACCTCGCCTCTACTCACCAAGTCACGCTGTGGGGATAAGCGGTGAATCCTACCGAGGGCCCTCTGCTCTATGCGGCGAATGGTCCTGCGCACGCGTCGGGCACTAGGGTATCCTCGCCTGCCTCAGGCCTCTATCCTCATGTGCCGCTCGATGGAAAGCTGGTCCCTCAGCTCGGCAATACGGACCTCGGCCGCTATCAGATCAGTAGCATAGTGACCTACCACCCAGTCACGAACTGCTAGGGATATGACTGGTAGGGGTGGTGGAAGTGGGGAATCTGCAGGAGTCGCTGCCACACCGTCAAGAATAGGGTTCATGCCGTTGTCGGTCTCAGTCCGTGCGGGACTAACTGGTACAGGGGACGGGGTGGGTGTCCTCACTAGGGTGGCTGCCCCTAGCTCCGCCTCTAACTCCTTAGTCAGTTCAGTGACTCTGGCCTACAGAGCTATCATCCTATCGATCAAATCTGCTACTCCCGTCTCGTTCTCGAGCTCAGCGACTCGAGCCTGGGCTGCTGAGATCCGATCTAACAAACGCTCTATCGACCTCTGATGCACATCCACCCTCATAATCTCTGGAGATGAAACCTCCGTGTTGCCGTATGGAATATCTTCATGAGGGGCTATCTCAGTGTCTGGCTCAGTGGGGTCCTCCTCCGGGTCCTCCTCAGGGTCAGTCTCCGGGTACTCGAATACCTCTAAGCCCACAGTTGGGGCAGGGTCAGCTACCTCAATCTCAGCTAAAAGGGCCTCATCATGCTCTCTCTCCTACGCCTCTACAGCCTCAGGGTCTAACACATCGGGTACCTACAAGTCATTTAACACACGCATTACTATTCTTAGATACTTAAATCACCCCTAAGGGTTCTTAACATCAGTGCTACCCTCGTTGCCCGACTACGAACTCTATGTGAGTTCTAGTTCATTGATTCAGTTGATTCACCTAACATTTCTGAGACTTATAACCTAGGGCTCTGATACCATTTCTGTAACACCCCCAAATTCAAGGTCGGGAATTCGGGTTGTTACGGTCACTTAATATTGTCTAATAAATAATTAATCCTCTTGTCACATCATTACTCGACCTTTTTAACCAAACTCACACACACACAAGTTATATGCTCAGAAACATTACTAAATTAACGTTAAAGTATTTAAGTTATTACAGACCAAAGGAAATTATCTCAAAAGGGTGAACGCCGAGAACATCTCTACATGAGACTGGCTCAGGTCACAATTATTCTTGGTTCAAGTACTCAAAAGGAAACTATCTCTACTCGTCTACCTGAGGTGGCTGGCGGACGAACAGTCTACGGTACTCACGTGCGTCCCCTACCTGCTTGCGGGCAGTCGTCCTGCTCCGGGCCATGCTGGTAATCTATTGTGATATGATATTTATAAAAGCAAGAGTGAGCACTAACGCTCAGCAAGATATAGATATCCATTATTTAAATATGTTCATTTTGGGAAAAACGACCATTAAGCATTGTATATCCAAGGTTTCTAAAATTTATATGCTTGTCACTTTTATGAAAAACTCAACTTTAAATGTATCAGTTTAATCAGCTTATACTCGTACTCATTTTATCTCAAAATCTCAATATGATGATTGCACCAAGATTCTCGAATGGATGTGATATATATTCATCAACAACCTTATTTAAAACTCAGCCTTATCGGCCTTCTGCTGCAGGTTTCATAACAATTTATCCAAAGTGGAGGGAAGGGACTATACTTGAATAAACCATGTACCGGTGATCAGCCGAATACGAAATTTTCTCTACTAGTAGAAGGAATACGAACCTAGCCGCCTTTGGGCTTATCAAGACATTACACGATGGTTGCCCATTTCCGTGCAAGTCCGAAAGTCAATGGTCACAGAGACCATATAACTATATACTGTGCCACTCCGCGCTTGGTCACTACCCGATACCTCTCCGTGCCGGGTAGGCCACATTCCAGTCCCAAAACAATTATATCATTTACATAAAATCCTTTATCGAAGGAATAGATCATTCTGAGTTGACCTTTAAATAAGATAATTTATTCATCACTTTTAATACGATTGATCCTTGGGAGTTGTCGGAGTTTTGAATTTAATAATCATTTTCAAACCCTTAATTGTAGTAGAGTTTTACATATATTGTTCACTTGTTTTTCATTGAGCGAGGAAGCAAAACTCTTATGCTTCTAGACTAAGTTCCCTAAGGTTTTGATAAGTTTCAGATGATTGATCTCTTCCGAGAATTTTGAATAATTTAGAAAGTATCCTTGGGAACTATGTTTATTTTTACATAATTTTTAGAAGTACGGAATATTAAATATTTACGGTCTCATAATATTTTTAAGAAGGGTTAAATGAATTGATAAAACTTTAAGCACGAAATGTTTCTCAATAAGGTTCAATGAATTGATAAAAATCTTAATTAAATACTTAAGACAGGATTGACATCTTATAATTATCCTTCGAATGGTTACATACATTTTAGATAGAGTGAATTGACTTAAAAACTTTTCAATACCTATTTAAGTATTTTCCGGATATTTTAGTGACTCTTTAGGTATTACTTATAAATAAATAATCAAGTAGGATATCCCTTGAGTGAATATTCGATTATCTCTTTTAGTTATAAATCAAATCTCAATCGTTCGCTTAATATGTATGTTACACGAAAATACTTTATTTATTGAAATCGAAATCTTCCGCGTCCGGCTCGTTTCGGGATTAAATCGATTTAAAAATATCTCCGACTCCCACTATCTTGTATTATATTAAAATTACGTTTCAATTTCTCATACTCGTATTAAATGAAGTTTGTTTTTTTCGTAAACAATCGCATAATTGGAATGTATTGATATCACAGACAAGCATATATTTTCAAACTGTAAATCATGGCATCAATATCACAACAGTATATAGCATGGATAATTTGTGTTAGGGTTTCGTAAACTTGCCTCGAGTGCTAGGAGTGGTATGGTCTCGGGGCTTTTGTTGGCGATCTAAAATCAATAACCAACGATCTTAGTCAGTACGCGATTATCGATTCGCTTCACTAAAACATTTTTATAAAATTGAAAAATTAATATTTCCTTAAATTTCTTTTTGGAAAGTCTTCCTTGCTGAATTATTTAATTATCATGATTTTTCCAAGATTCCGAAATTATTTTTAGCCTTTCAAAATCATCATGCAAGTGGCCTATTTGCAGTTGGCTTTTCGTATGAACGCTCTACACTAAAACGGTCATAACTTCTAAACCGTAAATCCCCTCACGACGATCCACACATGTACAGAAACTAAAAATCAAGATCTACCCAGTAATGGCCAGTGACTCACAAGTTTCAAATATTTACATGGACGAATACACTGCAGAAGGCAGACCAAGTGTAATAGGCTCCACATTCCATTTCTACTACTTGTTCTTAACACAATCACTACTTATGACGAACACAACACTTCTTACTTCTCAAGATCCACCCACATACACCTTATATACTTTATCTAGCATCACATACTAGCATCACAACTCAAAAACTCAAGTAGTTAGCAAAAATATGAGCAAAACAACCTTACACATTCACAAACTTTTGGATCTTGACACTACATTACAAATAACTCTTAAACTCACCCTTAAAACTCTAAAGAGTTGGAAGTTATAACTTTTTGAGCACTAGGAGGGTTAGTAATATGATGACTAGGGCTTGGTTTGCTTGAAAAATACTTAGAAGGGCTAGATCCTTTAGAAACAAAACCAAGAAACCAAGTTAGTCAAAATAGTCCATAAAGTTCTTGAACTTCAAGAATTTTTTTCTCACAAACCATTAAGAATTTGGCCATGAAATCATAAACATACCTTTACTAGGATGTAAGGAAGCTATGTGAATGTTTGTAGAATTTTTAATAGAGGGAAGGATGGAGAAGTGAAGTGAGGAAGAGGGCTCTCCCTCCTTTTCTGCAGAAACAGGCCGAGAGCAAAAAGGGGGAATGGAGGGGCGGTTTTGGTTTGATTTTTGTTGAAGTGTGAGAGTGTATAAGATGGTTTGATAGTGTTTATATATGGGCATAATAATCAGCAAAAGAAATGGCTTAGTTGACAATTTTAGATGAGTAGAAATGGGGAGGTATGGCCTTGTACCTTCTTGTCTCTCAATTACGATTCACTTACTATTCCACTAACTATTCTAGTTAGCTTCTAATTCCCTAGTTACATCTCGTAACTACTAGTTAGCTTGGTTTTGCATAGCCAACTTGCATGGAATTAATTTCTCATTCGATTATTTAACGTACACGCGATTGTCGTTCCATTCCGATAGTTTAATCGTATAATATTTCGTTTCACAGTGAATTCTTTTATCGCTAATAATCCTTTAACCAATTTTATTCCTTTATCTTGATCATAGAAACACCTTGATATAAAATTTATTTCACGTAATATTCCCGGTTCTACGCCATTCCTTACGGATATGAAAACACGTAGTATAATCGTGAATCTTCGAATTCCGACGGCTTTTACATTCACTTATTTTCCTCGATAAACAAGAATATGATCTCGGATTTCCAAAATTCCACTATTCATATTTATGGTGAACTCCATGCGTATTACATAACTAGTTCTAGTTACTATTCACAGAAGTTTTAAAATATTACAAAAATCAGGGTTCTTACAGAAAATGAGTTTCAGAATGGATATTACGACTATACGTACCAAATGAGTGTATGTAAAGGCTACTAGTTTTCGAAGAAAACGAACTTTAAAAAACGACCGTATTTACGACTTATCGAGGATTACGGAAATCACAATATAATTACGAGATTAAAATCCTATGGATTTATATTCAAGTAGGATAAATAAAAATATAAGGAATAAATACGAAAGGAATTACATCGCGAACCATTTACGAGTAAATATTACGGAGAACGTTTAAGTAACCGAGCGAACGCGTAAATGATTAAATAAACGTAACACACTAACTAAACCATGGTAAGGAAGTAACCATGGTTACTTCATCAAATAGTGAGCTAACCATAGGATGGCCAAGATAGCTAGCAAAATAGTGTGCTAAGGAAGCTAACCTTGTAGTTAGCTTGTAAGCTAGCAAGCTACAAAGATATGTCCATGGATTCGGCAACAAGGAATAAACCTAGAATGCTATACTAGGAAGAATAAAATTAAGTTGCAAGATATCAACTCACCTTCCTAGAAGCAACCTATCCAAAGCATCCAAGAGAAGCAACCAAAGTAGTATAAATACCCCCTCACAAGCTTCCATTCGGCCCTAATGCAAAAGGGAGGAATTCAAATTCCAAACTCCAAGTTCAAGCTCTTGTAAAATCACCCAATTAATTCCCAAGCGTCCTAGCAACTAAACTAAGGTAATAAAATTCTTTCATCTCTTTTTATCAAGGTTTGATGGGTGGAATAAATTCAAGAAACTCACTAGTGAATAGTGTGAATAGTAACCTCTCTTTGGTTTCTTGATTTCAATGGTGGTTTTAGTTTCTAAAAAACATACCAAGCACTTCCAAGCCTCCACCATCCTCAAGAACACATCTCAAGCTTTCAAGAAAGGTAAAAATCTTTGGCCCAACTTTATTTAAGATTCATTTTTAAGATCCATTTAGTATGTGGTAGTAAACCTAGTGTAATGGGTGTTATTGATGAAATCTTGATGATTAAGTTAAGTAGATTTAATGTTGGTTGTTGTTTCCTCAAGAACATGATGTTCTTGAGAGGATTTTGTGTGTTGATGATGATATGATGATTGTTGGTGGTTGTGTTAATAGTTAGGGCGTAAACGAATCCCCGATCGTAAACGTAACTTCGTTAAAACCAACAAATCGTAACTTTAAGTTTCTGCAGAAAGTCCCGAAGTTGTAAACTATAGATTCTAGAAAAATAACATTTTTTTAGGATAGACAATGTTATAAGGATTGTTTAGGCATTTTAATCGCTTGATTCCGATTTACGGATCCAAAGTTATGGTCATTTTAGTAAAAGTGATTTACGCGACAAAAACTGCTACGAATTACAAACTTTAAAAATATAAAGGATAGAATTAAAAGGGTTCATAAATCATGAAATTTTTACAAAGAGTAAAATATTAAGTTTCCTAACTTCCATAAAAATTTCATGTGAAAATAATTATTTCTCAATCTTATAAAAATGTCGGAGCCGAGACCGCGCGAGTAGAAACCGTAAGAATCCATAAGCGGAGCCGATGACGATAATGAGAATGAACCTACGATACTTAGAAAAATGAAGTGACCAAAATATGAATATGACTTAAAGGAATGTTAAGGGTAGTATGAGTTGAGAGGGTGCATAATAATTAGCGCATGAGTGCGAGTTGCCGTAAATTAGAACGGAACCTAACGAAATGAAATGTATTTATGGTTATAGATTTCCGAGCGGAACCTAGTGCATCCTCCACCTCGAGATACCCAGGCAAGTTTACGAACCCAACTCCATTTTTACTGTTGTGTTGTGAAAGGATTGTTTTACTATCATCGCATAAATACCATGTTTGCCATGATACGTAGTTGTTGAATTTTCGCATAATATAGCGATGTTGTACGATATAGTATATATCGTGAAATGTTTATTCCGCTTTAAGCGTGACATATTATATAAGACCGAGAGTCGGTCGGGATTTAAAATAAAACCCGGGAATCATTCCGGAGATATTATAGGATGGTTATAAGTCCATAGTAGTACGGTTTAAAAGGGACTCATCGTCCACTTATGAAACATTAAAACACCTCGAACTTTTATTAAAACGATTTCCCGACGATCATATTCCCTCAACTAAATTTTATTGTTCGAATAATAGATATTATATACTTATTCCTTTATTATGGGAGTAGTATACTCCAACATTGATTTATTTAAAACCCAATTAATCATTATAGATTATTAATTATGTAGACACAAACTAGTTGGGGAATATTATTTTAAGTAAATCTTTTAGAAAGTAAACTCATTCGAGGTTTGAGTATTATCAATTATCATTTAATTATTTATTAAAGGGTTATTGTTGATTTCAAAATCATAGATCCTGATGAAAAACATACTTTCTGATTCAGAATATCATTCGAATAATTTCAGATCATCGGTGAATATTATCCCGACTTATTAATATTTGATTATAGTTTCATGGAGAAACTTTTCCCCTAATTGATTATCTGTTGACAACGGTCAACTCACATCCTTAGTACTTCCTCCGAAACTTTCGGAAGTACATATATATATATATATATATATATATAGAGTAAAGCTATCAATAAGCAAAACGCTTAGAGGAACTTCGATGTGGTTCGAGTTCTCGAGATATGATAAGATTTCCTAAAGGACAGGGGAGGAGTAGGATCCAAGTACTTCGTGTATTGGATAGACTACTGGTTCCGTAGGAGACAGTACAATATGTACCTATGGATCTACGAAGTGTGTACCTGAGAGGGATGGACACAGAAAAGGCCCGAATGCAGCCAGGGTGATAACCGATAATAAAAAGGAAATCGTCCTTCTACTATTAGAAAAGGTTACTTTTATCGCAGTACGACTGATCATCGTATGCGGTGGCTCCAGTGAATGTCCAAATTCTTCCAATTGGAATTGAGATGCAATACCGTAACCCCAGCCTAGGTGCTGGGATTACTATTAAGGTATTCGCAGGATATTAAAATCCTTTAAAAGAATTGTTTTCGTGAGAAGGTGTGTAACACCAAGAAAAACTATTTTCGAATAAAACATAAATATCATATATGATTTTATCATACAGTCATTTCCATACTGTACATTATTATGCTGGGCATTATAGCTCACACTTGTTTTCTTAAATTGACACATAACACAATAGTGAATCAAGATGCCTGCCATGAGAACCACAGCCAGGAAACGGGTAGGAAATGGCCAGCTGTTCCGTAGATTATTTGGTGTGGTACCTCAGGTAGTCAGAATAAGCTGGATTAGTTTTCAGTTGTTTATAATACAGCTTATCTATAAGTAAGATTTATGTAAGGTAAGAAACAAGAAGCGTATATTTGGCCGGCGGACTAACCTTACCTAAAGGTCACTCCCCGGTAAGACTAATAATATTTGGGTTGTAATAAAATTACTCTAGTTATGATGGTTCGTTTCCAAGACAATAACCTGTAAGTGTGTGTGTGATAAGTGTGGGGTCGTGAAGCATGAGTATTTACATATTGTAGTGTGAGTTGTGTGAGTTTAGATAACACATAGAGCAACCACGAGCACACAGGATACTAACATGAAATTTTGTGACAAAAAAGAAGGCGTGGCTTCCGAGACTCCTGACCCCGGGTTTTGGGGCGCCGCAGAAATGGTAACAGGGCCTTAGGTTATCAAATCTTGGAAACGATAGGATATAAAATACGTAGACATAAGAATAATAAAATAATCAATTAGAGCTCAAGTCGAGTTCGTCGTCGGGCTACATGGGTAGACTTGACTGTTTTACCCTCAAGGGAATTCCAGCTCTAAGTTAGTAACACCTTGCCTATTGTGTCAGGTACCAGTGGAGCGTAGGAGGGAGGTTGATCATGTTGATGATGTCATGATTCCTGAGCGTGACCCTATTCCCGAGCCAGAGAGCCCACCTATTAATGATTCAGATGATGACCCTACTGAGGATGTCCTAGAGGAGGAGACTGAGCTTCCTGTCCCCATAGCTAATGGCGTAGTATGGAGAGATATAGAGATGTACCCTCACCAGGCTATTCGCTCTCCTACACCACCCCCAGGGATCCAGAGCCCTATGTCCTATACTGATGATGATGATGAGGAGGCGATACGCGCACAGTTCCAAGAGGTTCATAACATATCCTCTAGTGACCCAGATTCACCTCTACCACCACCGGCGACCATGCATGTAGCCGTACATGACTGGTAGTGGGTCAGCTTAACACTGAGATCACTGCAGCATTTGCTCGCATTGCGGAGTTACGTCAGGCACTGACAGCTGAGAGAGCCACCCGACTATGATACCCAGGAGATTTCAGAGCTGCTTCCCCAGCCATAGCCTATAGAAAGATCGATGGGATCGAGCTCCATACCAGGGTTCAGATGAGGATGACATCAGTGGGATGAGACATCCCAGTAGTTGATGCAGAGCTGATGATTGCAGGAGTGATGAGGAGGGTGCGTGACCTCACTCACAGTGATAGTGACTGAGTGAGTAGTGTCTAGAGATGGACCTTGAAGAAGGGTGGGTGACTTGTCACCAATTTTGATAGGATAGCTAAAAGTAGATAGCGTTCCTAGCCCTTCCGGGTACACGGCTTATGTATTTTCATTTCAGTATTCAGGTCTAGTAGTGATAGATTGTAATCAGGCATGTATGAACTCGACTAGTTGTTTCATCCCCAAGATATAAATGGGAGATCGTATTAATATATATCTAAGCAGTTATTAAGAAATGATGTCTATATTATTGCACTTTATAAAACCTGTTAGATAATAAATGACATGCTTACATATGAATAAAATAATCCAACTCTTATAATTACAATTATGTTGACCAATTTTTATTATCGGAACAATGCCACCCCGTAGAAGAGGAACCAGGACACAACCCGCATAATCTGTTAACCAACAACAAGGTGAACATGAGCCTATAGTGAATGAGGAAAGTGAAGAAGACTTAGACTATAATGAATATGATGAGGAAGAATATGCAGAAGAAGAGGCTGAGGATACCCATCAGGGAGGAAACCCCATGAATGAATTTATGGAACTGCTAAGAGCAAATCTGAACCAGCAGCCTATTCCATCACAACCACATGCTGCCCAACAGACTGCAGCTACTGCGTTTAGAGCCTTCAAATCTCTCAAACCCCCAGAGTTTCTAGGATCTTCCAACCCCGTTGAAGCATGGGCCTGGCTCAAAGAAATAGAAAAATCCTTCGAGATACTAGGTATTGAGGAACGACATAAGATCATTTTCACTTCATACAAGCTGAAAGGAGAAGCTAAATACTGGTGGGAGTCCAAACGAAACCTAGAAACTGATGTTGTGATTCCATGGGATAGATTTACCCGACTTTTCTTAGATAAGTATTTCCCTAGGTTTATGGAAACCCAGATGGAGATTAGATTTCTGGAGTTGAAACAGGATAAGATGATTGTGGCAGAATATGAAGCCAAATTCACTGAGTTGTCGAGATTTGTGCCTGAGTTTGTGAATACCGAAGAAAAGAAAGCGTGAAGGTTTTAGCTTGGTCTGAAACAGTGGATACAGAACCGAGTTGCAGTGTTAGAGCTGGCAGACTATGCCACCTTAGTACAGAAAGCCTCGATTATTGAAGCTGGCAGTGAGCAGAGTGTGAAGGAGAAGGAAAATAGGAAGAGGAAGATAGGAAGCCAAGGAATAGGAACCGGAAATAGGAGCCTTCCGAGAAGGTTTTTCAGGGGAGCGGTGTCCCAACCTGCACGAGGCCCCGGATTCAGAAAGGCCCCGAGTGAGAGCGTTGGCCAGGGCAGCGGACAATCTAGGGCAACATTTTATAGCCAACCACGTGCCCCAATACCAGAGTGTCAAACCTGTAAGAAGAGACACCTTGCAGTGTGTACCCAAAAAAGAGCCCCTCTGAGATGTTACCGGTGTGACCAAATCGGACACCTTGCCAACATCTGCACCCGGTCTAATGTAACGTGTTTCCAATATGGAAAGGAAGGACAGATGAGGAAAGATTGCCCAACATTGAAGCCCCAAGCCTCAGGAATGAGCAAAGCTGCATCCAACCGACCCCCAGCTGCTAGGACCTTCAACATGACTGTTCAAGATGCTATCCGAAACACTGACGTGATAGTAGGTACCCTTTTGTTAAATTCCGAACATGCAAATGTCCTATTTGATTCTGGAGCAACCAAGTCTTTTATATCTCAAGATTTTTTAAAAGGTTAAAACTTAATGCCATACCCTTACGCGAGATCTTACGAGTGGAAATAGCAAACAAAGATATAATTCCTGTAAATCAAGTACACCCTAAGTGCAAGTTGAAATTAGAAGAGAAGATCTTCGAGGTTGACTTAATCCCATTCGCGTTAGGAGAATTTGATGTAATCCTAGGAATGGATTGGTTATCCAGTAACGGAGTGCAAATAGATTGTGAACAGAAGAAAGTAAAGATAAGAGTACAGAATGAAAAAAAAGTAGTGTTTAAAGGACAACGACAGAACCAGAAATTTCTTACCATGCTTCAGGCAAAAAGATTGTTAAGGAAAGGTAACGAGGCCTATTTGGTTTATGTGATAGATACCAAGAAGGAAGTCCCTAATATACAGGACATACCCATAGTAAATGAATTCGAGGATGTATTTCCAGAAAACTTATCAGGATTGCCACCTGACCGAGAAATAGAGTTCGCTATAGAGTTAGCACCAGGAACGACAACAGTATCCAAGGCCCCATATAGGCTAGCCCCAGTTGAGATGAAGGAACTAGCTTCTCAACTGCAAGAGTTATTAGATAATGGAATGATAAGGCCCAGTGTGTCGCCATGGGGAGCGCTAGTATTGTTCGTAAAGAAAAAGGACGGCAGTATGAGATTATGTATAGACTATCGAGAGCTGAATAAGTTGACTATTAAGAATAGGTACCCTCTTCCCAGAATTGATGACCTATTCGATCAACTCAAAGGAGCTGTACATTTTTCCAAAATAGATTTAAGAACAGGATATCACCAGTTGAAAATCAAACCGGAAGATATACCGAAGATTACTTTTCACACTAGGTATGGACACTATGAGTTCTTAGTTATGTCGTTTGGGTTAACCAATGCGCCCGCAACCTTTATGGATTTGATGAACAGAGTGTTCAAAAAGTTCCTGGATATATGTGTGATAGTTTTTATCGATGATATTCTGATCTACTCAAAAATAGAGCAAGAATATGCAGAACATTTGAGGATAGTCTTAGAAATCTTGAGGAATGAGAAATTATATGCCAAGTTCTCGAAGTGCGAGTTTTAGTTGAGAGAAGTTCAGTTATTAGGACATGTGGTGAGTAGCAAAGGAGTTTTAGTTGACCCTTTCAAGATAGAGGCGGTATCCAATTGGGAAAGACCAACTACCCCGATAGAGGTTAGGAGTTTTGTGGGTTTAGCAGGATATTACCGAAGATTCGTGCAAGACTTTGCTAAGATATCCGGTCCACTGACTAGAGTTATCCGGAAGGCAGAAAATTTTGTTTGGACAGAAAAATGTGAGGAGAGTTTTCAAGAACTGAAAAGGAGGATGGTGTCAGCACCAGTGCTCGCACTTCTCGATGGAAAGGGAGTGTTTGTAATATACAGTGACGCATCGCTTAAGGGATTAGGATGTGTACTAATGCAGCACGGCAAAGTGATAGTGTATGCCTCTCGGCAATTGAAGGAATACGAGAGCAGATACCTAACGCATGATCTAGAATTAGCAGCCATAGTGTTTGCCCTGAAAATTTGGAGACACTACCTATACAGTGAGAAATGTGAGATCTACACTGACCATAAAAGCCTCAAATATATTTTCACTGAAAAGGAACTGAACATGAGACATAGGAGATGGTTAGAGTTGATAAAAGACTACGACTGTGAAATTTTGTATCACCCGGGTAAAGCCAATGTGGTGGCTGACGCCCTTAGTAGGAAGGACAAAATCAAGATGATAATGACATCGGAGGAGTTGATTAAGGAATTTGAGAAGATGGAAATTGACGTGAGAATGACCGGTAAGGGAACTGAAGGATTATTTAAGATTAAGCTAGTGCCCGAACTGACTGTAAAGATACGAGTATGTAAGGAAAAGAAGATGAGTGAGGAAAAAGGAACATTGACCGGTGAAGAAGTGAGATGCGAGAAGGATGAGAAGGGGATCTTAAGGTATGCATCCCGGATTTGGATTCGGAATGTGTAAGAATTAAAGGATGAGCTGTTGCATGAAGGGCACAGCTCTAGATATTCAATCCACCCAGGAAGTACGAAAATGTACCGTGACCTTAAGGAATATTATTGGTGGCCTAACATGAAGAGAGAAGTAGCAGAGTGGGTCAGCAAGTGCTTAACATGCAAGAGAGTGAAGGCTGAACACCAGCGACCTAGTGGACTATTACGACCCCTAGAAATTCCGGAATGGAAATGGGAGCACATAGCCATGGATTTTGTGACAGGCTTACCAAGGACAAAGACCAATCACGATGCCATATGGGTTATCATTGATAGACTGACCAAGTCGGCACACTTCCTACCAATCAACGAAATATACACCGTAGACAAGTTGGTGGATATTTACTTGAAGGAAATAGTAGTTAGACACGGCGTTTCGGTAGCCATAGTGTTAGATAGAGACCCGAGATTTAATTCCCGATTTTGGAGAAGCTTCCAGGAAGGTGTAGGCACCAGACTAAACATGAGTACCGCTTACCACCCCCAGACTGATGGACAAAGTGAAAGGACTATTCAGACCCTAAAAGATATGCTACGAGTGTGTGCCATTGATTTCAAAGGAAATTAGGATCAAATTTTCTTATAACAATAGCTATCACGCTAGCATAGGAATGCCCCCGTATAAAGCTCTTTACGGGAGAAGATGTCGCTCTCCCCTGTGTTGGGATGAAGTCGGAGAACATAAGATATTAGGACCAGAGTTAGTCCAGCAGACCAGAGAAATGGTAGGATTCATCAGGAAAAGACTGGTAGCAGCCCATGACAGACAAAAGAAGTATGCCGACCAGACCAGGAAAGATAGGGAGTATGAAGTAGGAGATTCTGTGCTATTGAAGGTATCTCCGTGGAAAGGAGTGATGAGATTTGGAAAGAAAGGGAAGCTAAGTCCCAGATTCATAGGACCCTTTGAAATTTTGAGGAGAATAGGACCTCTAGCTTACGAGCTCGCCTTGCCTCCAAATTTGCAACAAGTACACAACGTGTTCCACGTGTCCATGTTAAGGAAGTACCATGTAGATGCATAACATGTAATAGAGTATGAGCAGGTAGATTTACAGCCAGACCTGACCTACATCGAGCAGCCAATTAGGATAATGGACCAGAAAGAACAAGTGCTGAGGAACAAAACTGTGAAGCTGGTTAGGATCTTATGGAGAAATTAAAATGTTGAGGAATCAACTTGGGAACTTGAAGACGCAATGAGGAATATATACACCCACTTATTTTCTAATTGATTCCGGGACGGAATCCTTGTTAGAGGGGAAGACTGTAATAACTCGAATTTTTGAGACCTTGTAAAACGTTTAATGAATAGTAACCCTGACATACGGGAAAAACTTTTGAGCCCACACTATGTAGTCCATGAGAAAATGAGTTTTGGAATGGATATTATGACTATACGTACCAAATGAGTGTATGTAAACGCTACTAGTTTTCGAATAAAACGAACTTTGAAAAACGACCGTATTTACGACTTATCGAGGATTACAGGAATCACAATATAATTACGAGATTAAAATCCTACGGATTTATATTCAAGTAGGATAAATAAAAATATAAGGAATAAATACATAAGAAATTACATCGGGAACCATTTACGAGTAAGTATTACAGAGAACGTTTAAGTAATCGAGCGAACGCATAAACGATTACATAAACGTAACGCACTAACTAAACCATGGTAAGGAAGTAACCATGGTTACTTCATCAAATAGTGAGCTAACCATAGGATGACCAAGCTAGCTAGCAAAATAGTGTGCTAAGGAAGCTAACCTTGTAGTTAGCTTGTAAGCTAGCAAGCTATAAAGATATGTCCATGGATTTGGCAACAAGGAATAAACCTAGAATGCTATACTAGGAAGAATAAAATCAAGTTGCAAGATATCAACTCACCTTCCTAGAAGATATAAACATAAAATGCTATACTAGGAAGAATAATTGAGTCACGGCTGTGGCACGACAAACTCAATATTCTAAGTCAAGTCTAACCCAACATTTCGTACAATTGAATCAGCCTCTAACGGCCCACGGCTGTGGCACGTACCGACCTTTAGATTCTAATTCAATGTACACATCTCTATGTAATAGACAAGTATTTCTTATTTCGAAATCAAAGCCCTCGGCTGTAGCACGAAACGACAATGATTTAAAAATAAGAACCACTTTCTACCATGTTGAAAGGCTATGACCAACACAAGCCCGTTGTGTCATTGGCCAATTAAACTTGATATTATTTAATTTTAGAGGGATTATATTACGTTACAATCATAATCATATTATAAAGAGATTCTTCCTTTTAAATTAAATATTTCAAGTCAATAATCGATAATCAGATGATTTCCAGATCGGGTGGAGCATTGTCAAGAGGCGTCACTTAATAACCCTTTCTTACAGATAGAAATCTGTTGTTGACAGAATCATCCTTTCTCTCAATATTGAAAATTCATATTCAATTACGTGTTTCATAAACACAAGAATCTCATGATCGTATTCATAATATTTATATTAAGGTCATGAAACAATTTCACTATACTAGATTGTCTAACAAACGCCTTATGTTGATTTAAGTTCACCTAAATCTATCATCACATGGTAAACATAGGCATATATCTCATATATAAAATTAAATAAACAAGTAAATGTAAAGCGCGATAAAGTAAATGTATTTGGTTATGGCCCCATCCTATGTGATCTTTATCAAGCTCATGATAAAGATCAAGGTCAATCTAATATGGTGATGGAAATAAATACAACTACTTATTACATAAGTCTTCTTCTTTGTTTAGACTTCTTATATACCTCGTCTTCTTCTTTGTATCACCTCCATTGGATAGCCTTCTTGAGTCTTCAATTACATTACATGATTGAAAGTAAAACTAATCTAATGAACTTACAAAAATAACTCGAGTTACATTCGAGATTTATGATTACAAAGATTGACGACATGCAAGTCGTATTTAAAACCAAAACCAAAACCATTACACTAAGGTCGAAAGGCCATAACCATGCACCATGCTCATACAACACATAAAAGCATGTTAAAATACATAATCTGATCTTAACATATCATATTATCCATGATCTAATCATAAAAAAAATATGACAAAAATCAGAAAAATCAGAAAAATCAGAAAAATCTGAATCAAATCAGAAAAATAAGAATCACTTTTTATGGGCAGTAAACGACGTCAAACGCCTGACAGACAAATCGGTGATAGCTTAAGCTATCAGTTTTGTTCAGACGCTCGTTTACCTATGGAATAGGGTATTCGTTTGCGTAAATCGGACACCGGACCCAGATTTCAGCAAATCTGCAGCAGTCAATTCAGAATCCGTATCTAATATGATTCTCATAATTAGAACAAATATAAATCATGTATATATCCGTATATATACATATTACATAATCATCTTATGATTATACAACTCACATGAATATCATATATTCAAAACCATACATATATAAGCATATTATATCAACATCAAATCATGGTGAATCACGTACATGCTCATATATCGAAAACAGTTAAACACATAAACGAATTAAAAACTTTTCGCAAGTAGCTCTAATGCCATTGAAGGTTTTTAGCACATAAACACAACGGAAACGTAAATTTAAATCTTAAAAAAACCGAAACCCTCCGCAGGATCCATGCGAAAAATAATATTTAATTCGTAGTTCAGTATGTTTACCTTAATAAGCTTTACATTAATGGAAAGATGGAGGTCTTTAATAGCGATCCAAGAACCACGAGCGGAGATCCTTAGCAGCTGCTCCCCAAGTGTGAAGCACTCCACCGGTATCCACCAAAAAACGATGTAATGGAGAAGGAGGAGGTGGAGAGAATTAGGATTTTGTAAAATATTTTAGGTTGAGGCAAAAATAAGGTTTATAATAGTATATTTATAGGCAAGATTTTCAGCTGAAAATTTTCCCATAAAATATTATTATTATTAACCCTTTATTATTCTCATTAATAATTAAAACACCTTTTAATTATTAATCCTTTTTCTAAACACTTTAGAAATAATTCTCTCTCTTGATTTAATTTCCAAAAAATAAATTCTTAATTAATAATATTAAGAACCTTTTCTTAATTAATTTATAATCAATTAAATCTCATTTAATCAATTATTAAATTTGCCAATTAATTATTTATTTCATAAATAAATAATTATCAGCCATTATTAATTAATTTCTGCACCATTAAATTATTTTCTTTTATGGTGTGACCCTATAGGTTCAATATTAAGTCGGTAGTAGAAATAAATAATAATAAAACTATTTTATCATTATTTATATAAATTCTCTAATTCATTAAATATGATTAATTAATTAATCATATTTATTCTACATCGTGAGGGATACTTCTCAGCATATCGCGACTATCCGGATAAGACGAATTCACTGCTTAGAATACCAAGAACATATTAAGTGAGTAGTTACCGTACAATTAATTCCTTCTACCCTGCAATGTCACGATTAAATATAAGGCATGGAACTTGTGTCAAGCCTATCTTATTTAATCACTTGCTTTCCCATTCACTATGCTTAGTTCTATTTAATGTAAATTAGAAACTCCTTTCTAATTTCATTCACTCTGGCCAGAGATTCCTGAACTAACATAAGTGGATCAGCATTGAACATTCTCTTCCTTCACTGGAAGGGGTAGATCCTTTATTGATCATACACTATCTTCGTGTACAAATTTCTATACCCAATAGAGCCCTTATAATTGTTTCTTGAGACTAAGAACTAAACCAAAGCATAGTTCAGTGTACACAAGATGACTATGATGACCTCAAGTCTAAGGATACTTGTACAACTATCACTATGTGAGTGTCATGTTCAGTGAACTTATTCTATTATAAGCACCTACATACTAGCTATAGTGTTACCACACAATTGTCTATGAGAACAGACATCCTTCACAATGAAGCATGCATAGTATGTACCGATCTTTACGGATTATTAATTACCAGTTAGTAATCCTACAAACAGGAACTATTTAAGTTTAGAGTTATCATCTTTTAGGTCTCATTATTATGATCTCATCACAATCCATAAAAATCTTTACTCTAAACTGTAGTATATCTTATTTAAACATTTAAATAGATAGAGCCCGCAATAAAAACAAAACAAGTCTTTTATTAATATCAATGAAATCAAAACAGATTACATAAAAGTTATTCCTAAATCCTCATACATGATTGGACATAGGACATATCTCTTTCAGTTGTTGCTTCAAGAACATGATGTTCTTGAGAGGATTTTGTGTGTTGATGATGATATGATGATTGTTGGTGGTTGTGTTAATAGTTAGGGCATAAACGAACCCCCATCATAAACGTAACTTCGTTAAAACCAACAAATCGTAACTTTAAGTTTCTGCAGAAAGTCCCGAAGTTGTAAACTGTAGATTCTTGAAAAATGACCTTTTTTAGGATAGACAATGTTATAAGGATCGTTTAGGTGCTTTAATCGCTTGATTCCGATTTACAGATCAAAAATTATGGTCGTTTTAGTAAAAGTGATTTACGCGACAAAAACTGCTACGAAATACGAACTTTAAAAATATAAATGATAGACTTAAAAATGTTCATAAATCATGAAATTTTTACCGAGAGTAACATATTGAGTTTCCTAACTTCCACAAAAATTTCAAGTGAAAATAATGTTTCTCAATTTTATAAAAATGTCAGAGCCGAGACCGCGTGAGTAGAAACCGTAAGAATCCATAAACGGAGCCGATGACGATAATGAGAATGAACCTACGATACTTAGAAAAATAAAGTGACCATAATATGAATATGACTTAAAGGAATGTTAAGGGTAGTATGAGTTGAGAGGGTGCATAATAAGTAGCGCATGAGTGCGAGTTGCCGTAAATTAGAACGGAACCTAACGAAATGAAATGTATTTATGGTTATAGATTTCCGAGCGGAACCTAGAGCATCCTCCACCTCGAGATACCCAGGCAAGTTTACGAACCCAAATCCATTTTTACTGTTGTGTTGTGAAAGGATTGTTTTACTATCATCGCATAAATACAATATTTACCATGATACGTAGTTGTTGAATTTTTGCATAATATAGCGATGTTGTACGATATAGTATATATCGTGAAATGTTTATTCCGCTTTAAGCGTGACATATTATATAAGACCGAGAGTCGGTCGGGATTTAAAATAAAACCTGAGAATCATTCTGGAGATATTATAGGACGGTTATAAGTCCATAGTAGTACGGTTTAAAAGGGACTCATCGTCCACTTACGAAACATTAAAACACCTCAAACTTTTATTAAAACGATTTCCCGACAATCATATTCCATCAACTAAATTTTATTGTTCGGATAATTGATATTATATACTTATTCCTTTATTATGGGAGTAGTATACTTCAACGTTGATTTATTTAAAACCCGATTAATCATTATAGATTATTAATTATGTAGACACAAACTAGTTGAGGAATATTATTTTAAATAAATCTTTTAGAGAGTAAACTCATTCGAGGTTTGAGTATTATCAATTATCATTTAATTATTTCTTAAAGGGTTATTGTTGATTTCAAAATCATAGATCCTGATGAAAAATATACTTTCTGATTCGGAATATCATTCGAATAATTTCAGATCATCGGTGAATATTATCCCGACTAATTAATATTTGATTATAGTTTCATGGAGAAACTTTCCCCCTTATTGATTATCTGTTGACAACGGTCAACTCACATCCTTAGTACTTCCTCCGAAACTTTCGGAAGTACATATATATATATAGAGTAAAGCTATCAACAAGCAAAACGCTTGGAGGAACTTCGATGTGGTTCGAGTTCTCGAGATATGATAAGATTTCTTAAACGACAGGGGAGGAGTAGGATCCAAGTACTTCATGTATTGGATAGACTATTGGTTCCGTAGGAGATGGTACAATATGTACCTTTGGATCTATGAAGTGTGTACCTGAGAGGGATGGACACAGAAAAGGCCCGAATGCGGCCAGGGTGATAATCGATAATAAAAAAGAAATCGTCCTTCTACTAGTAGAAAAAGGTTACTTTTATCGCACTACAACTGATCATCGTATGCGGTGGCTCCAGTGAATGTCCAAATTCTTCCAATTGGAATTGAGATGCAATACCGTAACCCAAGCCTAGGTGCTGGGCTTACTATTAAGGTATTCACAGGATATTAAAATCCTTTAAAAGAATTGTTTTCGTGAGAAGGTGTGTAACACCAAGGAAAACTATTTTTGAATAAAACATAGATATCATATATGATGTTATCATATAATCATTTCCATACTGTACATTATTATGCTGGGCATTATAGCTCACACTTGTTTTCTTAAATTGAAAAAACACAACAGTGAATCAAGATGACTTCCATGAGAACCACATCCAGGAAACGGGTAGGAAATGGCCAGCTGTTCCGTAGATTGTTTGGTGCGGTACCTCAGGTAGTCAGAATAAGCTGGATTAGTTTTCAGTTGTTTATAATACGGCTTATTTATAAGTATGAGTTTACCATTAATGTATTTGTAAACTAATAAGTCTATAAAATAATTGTTTTGGAAGGAGGTGTGTATCACCTAGAAAAACTATCTTAAACAAACATATATATGTCATGTACGAAATCAGATATGAATTTCTTATACAGTCTTTTCATACTGTACTTTATTATGCAGGGCATTATAGCTCACACTTGTTGCCTTAAAATGGCACAACACAACAGCGAATCAAGATGCCTATCATCAAACTTACGGCCAAGAAACAGGTAGGAAATGACCGGCTGTTCCGTAGGGTGTTCACTGTAGTACCCGAGGTAGACCGTATAAGTTGGATTTGTTTTCAGTTGTTTTCGGTCCAGCTTATTTACAAGTATGATTTATGTAATATAATAATAAATAAACATATATTTAGCCGTCGGTCTAACCTTAAATAAAGGTTACTCCCGTGGTAAGACTTAATTACTTTTGGTCTGTAATAAATATCACTTTGTGGATATAATAACTCTAATAATGAATTGTTCATTTCCAAGACAATAATCTGTAAGTGTGTGTGTGGATAAGTGTGGGGTCATAAAGGTGTGAGTATTTATACAATGTTGTACGAGATAAGTGTTATACAAGAATCAAGATGGCGTGGCCTCCTAGATCCCTGACCCCGGATTTTGGGGCGCCACATGAATCACAAATAATTATTATTACTTGGGTAACAATGATGTATTACTAGATGCCACTCATTGTTTATAATTTTATTATTATAAAATAAAATCATTGTCAATGTAATAATAACTTAAAGGGTCACACACAAAGAACGTTTAAAATGGAGTGTTATTTAAATTATGAATTTAAATATTTTATTATTATTAATTTGAATATAATTATTAAATTAATTAAGTGAGACTTGATTAATTATTTTAGAATAAGAATTTAATAGTAATAAATAAAACCTGAAATCAGAATAGGTTGTTTTTAGAAGCCCGTTAGGTTTAGGGTTAGGCCTTAATCCTCTCTCCCCTATATATACAATAAGATGTATATTTTTAGGGTTGGAAGTCATTTATTATATTTCTAAGAAAAATCCTAGCAGCTCTACATATTAGAGAGGCTAGAGAGAAAGAGAGAGAGGAAGAGGCAACCAAAATCGGCTAGTACCGGCTTCAGTGATCGTTGGATGATCGGACGTTCGTGTGGATACCTTGGAGAGGAGATCTTCGCAAGGAGGGCTACTGTAATTTATCAAGATCAGAACTTCCATTACAATCATATGGAAAGCTTTATTTAAGGTAAACATCTAATCTCAAAATTAAATATCTTGTTTCGCATGGATCCTGCGTTTGGGGTTTCATTTTTCTTTTTTATTTTTTATTTTTCCCGTTGTGTTTGTGTCGTGAATCCCAACATATATAACAAGAATAAGTCATAATGACAGCCCCGAGATTAAGTTATATGATATTCAATATTTATATTATGTAATTATATTTCTTGAGTCTGTAAAAGTGTTTAGTAGATTAGACTGGGGATTTTTTTATGAACAGCTTTCAAGCTAAGTAATAAACTTTGGAAGAAGATCAAATCTTGATCATGCCTTAGATTATACTGTTCTAGGAAAAAATGTTCTAAGGTAGATATCTTCAAGTCACACATTAAGAGATATCGATAAGTCTATCGAGAACTCCAAGATGACTTGTAGAGAAGTCCCAAGAGATATCGACAAGTAATTTATGCATTCTGAGATCTCAGATATCCACAAGTCAAATGAAGATGTAAAGAACTAGAGATATCGACAAGTCAATTCTTCATGTAGAGATCTCAAAGATATCGACAAGTCAAATTCTGCATATAGAGATCTCAAAGACATCGACAAGTCAGATTCTTCATGTAGAGGTCTACAGATATCGACAAGTCAAATCTTCGTGTAGAGAACTCAAGATGTCGACAAGTCAAAAACCTATATCGAGAACTAGAGATATCGACAAGTTATTCTACATGTCTAGAACTAGAGACCTCGACAAGTCATTTACATATGTCGAGAACTCGAGATATCGATAAGTCATTTTACTTATCGTTATGTCACTTCTTTGCAGAACAAAAAGAGATCTCGACATACTAATTCAAATTTAGAATACATACAAGTTCAAGATTCAAGATTATCAGTCAACAAACAATTCATTAACTGAATTGGAAAGACTACAAAAGCAGCTTGAAGAATACAAGATCAAGAGGCAAGATTCACTCGACAAAGATGGTCATAGATCTGCAAGATTCTGCACGGATTTTCTAACACCGGAAAAGAAATAGACAAGGTTTTTTTAGGAATTGGTTTAGTACATTTTAGTGCAAGTTTTGTAAACCCGTGGTGCTAGTTTATAAAGCATGCACATGTCCCATTTTAGTGGTAACAAACAGATCTAGAAAATCTTATATTCTTTCAAGATAGTAGCTGAGTTCTTATTTTCTAAGAACACGGATTTATAATAAGACAAACATTATTAATACAATTAAGTGAGTTTTTGATATTTGTATTTTGTGTGTTTACTGTCAAACAATACATCTCTACAATCACTAACAGCTTTGTTCAACCATAATCCAAACAATTTTTATAGCCAAGTAAAATCCAAGAAACATATTCACCCCCCTCTATGTTACATTTCTTTGCATTCAATATCTAACATTTGTAGTGAAGGTCAGCGTGGTCGGTGATGGTTGTTGACGGAAGAAAAAAAAGTAAGAGGAATGAAAGAAAAGAGATAAGAGAAAAAGAGACCAGAAGATATGTTTGTGATTAGATTTGACAAAATGGGTCTAGATCTGAATAACCGAGTCGAAATTCATGGAACCGAGATCCGATCTGAGATTTGAATCATATAATATGATAATTATCCAAAAACCAAATAAAACTGATCTAAAAAATTACCCGAACCGAAAATGATCCAAAAAACAAGATTTGATTAAAAACTGGAACCAAACAAAACCAAATTATATAATATCTGAACCGAATATGATCCGAAGTAAGAAAAATTCATATTTAAAAGTATTTTATGCTCGTGGTAATATAATTATTTAATGATACTATTTTGTAAAAGTAAATTATATTATATCAAAAGTACTTAATTTAATAAGAAGATATTTTTTAAGTCTCGCCAAATGAAAAAATAAATAATATATAATCCAAAAATAGCTGAACAATATTTAATCCAAACCAAATTTTATCCAATTTATATCTGAATCATCTGCTGCCGAATTAGATACGAACCCATTCACATCCGATCCAATCCGAATGACTTATAATTATATCATAATACAAAAATGGAAACGATCTGAAATTGATGTGATTTGAAACCGATCCCCTGATCGGATTTGCCAGGTGTATTTGTGATGTAGTATGTGTGTTACTCCTTTATTTTTGTCATATTTTCTTTTTTATTTAACTAAATTTTTTCCTAAATATTATATAAGTTACTCATTTATTATTTTAAAGAACTGAAAATTATATATTAAAGTAGATTAACAGTTCAAAGTTCAATGATATAGTTTAAATTTGGTCAATTTGACTGTACAAACCTCAACTATGACAATAAAAAAAGACCGGGGATTAGTGTTTTGTGCTATGTTCTTTCCCGATGGGGGTGTTTGTGTTTGTGTGCCTATTGCAATTGTGTTATGGGGTGAGTGTATGTAATTTAGGGAGGAGGAAGAGAGCCACCACTTAATAGGGTATAAGAGACCCGGCTAGGATTCAACCTGGATCTAAAGGATATCAGGCTCGATCGATAGACCAAGACCCCCCTCTCCCAGAATAATCAAGTGGAGAGACCAGGCCCGGGGTCATCCCACGACCCGGATCCGGATCTATCCCGGGACCTAGACCATCTGTCTACCTGGATCGGGATCAGGGCCAGGTCACCATAAGGGGGGTCCCAGCCAACACATACATGTTCCACAACCCGCCAAGGAAGGGTACGTGGGCACATGACGATGACAGCTATCAACAACCAACACATCAGACAAGCACGGCGCATGTCCGAAGGCCGTTAGGACACCCTGGATGTGGTCCTCCCCTGGACACGTGTAAGCAATCCACCCAAGCCAGGCATCCTCTGCTCCCAAGATCCAACGGCCCTGATTTAGAGGTAACAACCCCTAAACCCTACCTTTGGGCTATATATACCCCCAAGGGTGAAGGGTCTAGGGGTTAAAAAAACATTCACACTTTTGCACACTCACTCTCTCATATCCATACACACACACAGCAACCTCTCTATTACATACATACATCTTCATCTCCTTCAAAACCCTATTCTTATTCTTACACCGGAGGCGCCGTGGGAGCCAAACCCCCCTTCCGGTGTTGTTTTGCAGATACCCAACCAACAGCTACACCTCATTTGCACCCAGAAGGTCCAGAAACGGCGTCGGACGGAGTCGCCCGCTCACCGGAGTTATCATTTCAAATGATAGGGTATAAGAGACCCGGCTAGGATTCAACCTAGATCTAAAGGATATCAGGCTCGATCGATGGACCAAGACCCCCCTCTCCCAGAATAATCAAGTGGAGAGTCCAGGCCCGGGGTCATCCCACGACCCGTATCCGGATCCAACCCAGGACCTGGACCATCTGCCTACCTGGATCCGGATCAGGGCCAAGGTCACCATAAGGGGGGTCCCAGCAAACACATGCACGTTCCACAACCCGCCAAGGAAGGGTACGTGGGCACGTGACGATGACAGTTATCAACAACCAACACATCAGACAAGCACGACACGTGTCAGAAAACCGTTAGGACACCCTAGAGGTGGTCCTCCCCTGGACACGTGTAAGCAATCCACCCAAGCCAAGCGTCCTCTGCTCTCAAGATCCAACGGCCCTGATTTAGAGGTAACAACCCCTAAACCCTACCTTTGGGCTATATATACCCCCAAGGGTGAAGGGTCTAGAGGTTAAAAAACATTCACACTTTTGCACACTCACTCTCTCATATCCATACACACACACATCAACCTCTCTATTACATACATACATCTTCATCTCCTCCAAAACCCTGTTCTTATTCTTACACCAGAGGCACCGTGGGAGCTAAACCCCCCTTCCGGTGTTGTTTTGTAGATACCCAACCAGCAGCTACACCTCATTTGCACCCAGAAGGTCCAGGAACGGTGTCGGACGGAGCCGCCCGCTCACCTGAGTTATCATTTGGCGCTAGAAGGAGGGGCTCTCCATCCTTGGGTCTGGGTGTCCCTGGATTCACCTTCATCAGCAAACTCTTAAGAGAGTCCACATCTTAAACCTGTAAGAACAAAAGCAACCATACCCTTTCTTGAATATGAATGGTCATTTTAGCCACGTTTGTGTGAGCTCATTACTTTAGGCCACATTTGTGTGAGCCCGCCCTCGTTGGTTAATTTTGTTATCTAGGGTTTGATAATCTTGATAGTCTTGAAGCCTGGGGTTTGATAGTCTTGATAGTTTCAGAACCCAGATCTGCATTAGTTTGCATATTTTCTTTATGTTCTAGAGCCTGCTATTCTTGTTTAGCATTATTGTTAGCAAAGCCCAGAAAGTTTATTTGGTGTTATTCTGATTTTTTTTTTGTAATCTTCAAAAAAAGCAACCTTAGATCCACATTTGTAGCTTCAAATCTTGGTCAGTTGTTTGTACAATTATGGTAATGGCAAGACCAGGAAAAAGTACGGCTGGTAGGCCCTCCTCCAGTACCCATATTCGGGAACAGGACCCCTCTCAAGCTCAAGAACCTGAAGGAGACATGGAGACCCTCCAGGAACAACCATTGACGCAGCATACCCCGGTCAGGGATGCCATAAATGTCATAGAGCTCAATCAGTACGAGTACACCAATGTTCCAGTTGTAGAGGAACATATGGCTAACTTAACAAGCCATGAACTTGCTGAAGCAATCAAGCTCTACAGAGATGAACAAGCCCGGCTCCAGATAAAATATGAACAAGATGAGGAGCAAGAAGAGTCCGGGGATTCTCAGCAATCTAGGAGATCTATCTTCGACCGAATCAGAACTAAGGCAAAAAAGAATCCAAAAGAGCCTAGTAAGAAGGAGACAGAAGCAACCAGAAAGAAAAAGTTGGAAGAAATGAGAGAACAAATAAGAAGAGAAGAAGAGGCAAAGCTTGAGCAAAAAATTAAAAAAATGCAGTTGGAAGAGGAGAGGCTCCTGGCTAAAACAAAAGGCAAAAGAACTCGGAGGGACCCTACCCCCGAGCTCATTTCTTATGACGAAGAGGACGGCAGAAGGATCTAAAAGACATGATCTATGAGCTCCAGAGAAAAATGGAAAAAGATTTCGGGTTGGAAGTTGGGGAGACCCTCATGCCCTTCAGTCACTCCCTAGAAGCCATCCCTCGACAGAAAAATCTCAAGCATTACAACTTTGACTCTTTCAATGGATTGGGGGATCCGGAAGAGCACCTCAACTACTTCGAATAGATAGCTCAGATATATTACTACAACGACCTAACCAAAATCCATATTCTTCGCCTCGACCCTCAAAGGGGGGCTCAAAGATGGTTCAGCAGGATCCCATCGAGAAGCATTCACTCCTGGAAAGAATTCAGAGGAGCCTTCCTTAGAAGATTCAGAGCCAATAAGACACATGAAATACACATATGTCACCTGGAAACAATCCGCCAATATGATAATGAAGCACTCTTACCTTATATGCGGAGATTCCAAGAAGTCATCAACAAAGTCTCGAACCTTGATGAGAGGGAGGCTCTAAGCATATTTCGAAGGAACCTGGATCCGGAACACAATGAGAGGTATATTGTAGAGCTGATAAACAAAGAGCCATAAAGCCTAGCTGCGGCCTACTCTATGGTGGCCAGGTTCATAAAGGAGACAGATGTCCTTCAGGCGATGAGAATGACTCAGAATGGAGGATCCAGGAACAAATCTTCTGATGACCGACCGAAAGGGGTTACCATCAGGAGAAAAAGTTCAAACAAAGCAACCAAACCCAGCAGACCAATGTTGTGCAAAACACTCCAATATTTGAAAGACTAGGTCCTAAGACAGAATCTAAAAGCGATCCCGGTCCACCTAGGCAAGCCAGAGAGCCTAGGCAAGAGCCAGACTAGACACCACTAAACAGGACCCGAGAAGAAATACTGAAGGAGATCAAGGGAAAGCCATTCTATTATCCTCCAAAGCCCATGCAAACTCCCCCGGAAAGCAGACCTTATAACAGGCAATGCGACCTATCATGAAACCCACGGACACAAAACTTAAAATTGTCTCTCTCTCAAATACTTCATTAAAGATCAAGTTAAGAAGGGCAACCTGAATCAGTACATATCCCAGGAGACAAATCAGAGAGAAGAAAGGCAAAGGAAAGGTAAGAATGTAGTAAATGTGGTCTTATGAGGGTCACACACTCCCCCTAGGAGCCCGGGCTCAGGAGATGAGGTATTCTCCGTCCAATCCAACCCGGAGATGATGATCTCGTTCAGCAGTAAGGATTATGAAGGGGTCAACCCGAATCACAACGAAGCCTTGGTGGTAAAACTTGATATTTTTGACAACGAAGTAAGAAGGATGCTGATAGATAATGGATCTTCAGTAAACATACTTTTCAAGCATACTGTGGACCTGATGAAGCTTGGGAGCGTACGCTCCAATGAATGCCAAGAGGACCCTCTGTATGGGTTCGGAAATAACTTGATCCCCATCCAGGGAACCTTATACTTGCCAGTGATATTTGGATCGGCCCCAAACCAAGTTACCCATGTGATAAAGTTCTACGTGATCAATACTCCCTCATCATACAACGGTATAATCGGGTGCTCAGCCCTCACCAGGATCCAAGCAATCACCTCCATATCACACCTGAAAATCAAATTCCCAACACCAACCGGGGTAGGAGAAATCAAGGGAGACTATGAGGTAGTTGAAAGATGTTATAGCCAAGCTCTGGTAATGGCTGAAACTCATCAGGACAACAAGAGAAAGGCCATGGTACTTCGGAAACAGCAAAGTATTAAGAACATTGCCCCCACTCAGGGATGATGCGAGAAAAGAAGTTCAAATCATAGAGTACCTCCCAGATCCAAAAGCAACCAAACCAAGTTCGAAGAGCAAAAAAGCAACCAAGTCACAGAAGAGTTTGAATTAAGCCTAGGCCTCAGCCAGGCTAACCCTACTGTGCAAGCAACCAACCCTGAAGCAGGTACAGGGCAAAGCAACCACAAAGAGATGATATCCCAAGGTCAAATCTATATGAAGAAGAATACAGAGGCCCGGATCCAACAGTTGGTATCAAATATGGATCAATCCAAGATAGAGGCTGTTGTAGAACCAAAAACAATTTTGCTCAATGCAAGCGATCCTTCTAAGAAGGTAAAGATAGGATCCGGGCTCGAGGTTAGTTTCAGGAAAGATCTAATATCACTACTCCAAGGGTACTATGATATATTTGCCTGGACCTCAGAGAACATGCTCGGGTTGGATGAAATCCATAGCAATGCATAGCTTGGACGTTAACCCGGAGAGGAAACCAGTCAAGCAAAAGAGAAGAAATTTTGCCCCAGAGAGGCAGAAGCAATAGATGAAGAAATTGAGAAAACTACTCAAAGCTGGGATAATATGCGAAGTCAAGTACCCAGAATGGTTAGCAAATGTTGTGATGGTGAAAAAACTAAACGGGAAATGGAGAATGTGTATCGACTATACAGACTTGAACAGTACATGCCCCAAAAACCCTACCCCTTGCCAAATATTGATCAATTGATCGACGCAACATCCGGTCACGTAATGTTGAGTTTCATGGATGCCTACTCGGGGTAAAACCAGATCAAGATGAATCCCAATGACATCCTAAAGACAGCCTTCATTACCCACAGGGCAGTCTATGCCTATGTGATGCTGCCTTTCGGATTGACTAATGTGGGAACAACCTACCAGAGAGCAATGAATAAAATTTTCAAAGACCAGATTGGAAGGAACCTGGAATCCTAAGTCGATGCATGATCGCAAAATCTACAAGCATCCCCAGGCACATAGGAGACCTGAGAGAATACTTTGATAACTTGAGAAAACACTCACACAGGCTCAATCCAAAAAAGTGCACACTCGTAGTAGGGACAGGATAATTTCTTGGATTCATGATAAGCAACCGGGGTATTGAAGCCAAACCAGAAAAGATAAAGGCAATCTAAGAGATGAGGCCTCCCAGAACACAGAAAGATGTGCAGAAGCTAGCAGGGTCACTGGCTGCACTCAGAAGATTCATCTCAAAATTAGCTGAGAGATGCCTACCCTTCTTTGACCTGTTAAGAGGAGAAACCAACAAGAGAGAAGTTAATTGGAGCCCAGAATGCCAAAGCGCATTTGAAGAAATCAAAAGGTACCTTTCTCAACCACCTGTGTTAACCAAAGCCCAACCCGGGGAGCCCCTATCCCTTTACCTATCAGCAGGGACCCTGGTAGTTGGAGCAGCCTTGATCAGGGAATAGAATGGCAACAGCAACCAGTTTATTATGTGAGCCAAGTGCTAAAAGATGCGGAGACCCGATACCCAAGGCTAGAAAAGTTTGCTTTTTCCTTGGTTACAGCATCTAGAAAGCTCAGGCACTACTTCCAAGGAAGGGAGATACGGGTGGTAACTAACTAACCCTTAAGAAAGATAATACACAAGCCTAATACCTTAGGAAGATTGGTAAATTGGGCAGTCGAGCTGAGTCAATTCAATTTGAGTTTCATTTCAAGAACAACAATCAATGCCCAGGCTCTAGCTGATTTCATCATCAAATGTAAATTCCCGGAAGAAGAGCCCGTGCACATAAACATTGACCCTGAGAGAAACACAGATCAAGAAACAGGGAGCCTGGGCTCTCAAAGTTGATGGTTCTTCCACGAATGAAATATCAGGAGTCGGGCTCATCCTAAAGAGCCCAGAAGGATTCACAATCCAAACAACAATCTCCTTTGGCTTTTCAGCAAAAACAACCAAGCGGAATATGAAGCCCTAATCGCAAGATTGAAGCTAGCAAAAACCCTTAGGATCCAGGATCTAAAAATCTACAGCGACTCACAGATCGTAGTAAAACAAACAAACGTGAGTACATAGCCCAGGATCCAATTCTAGCCAAGTACCAAGCCTTGGTCCAAAGCTACCTCTCCTTGATACCAAAAACTCAAGTCATTCAAATCTGTAGAGAGGAGAATTCAGAGGCTGATACACTATCTAAACTTGTGTAAAATTCATCAGACCTGGATTGCTCCGTCTACTTTGAAGAATTGCAGAAACCAAGCATAGAATCTGAAGAGGTCATGGAAATAGACAACAGCCCGAATTGGATGACTCCATTTATAAACTACCTGGAGAAGGGAGAACTCCCGGAAGATAAAGGGAAGGCTCAAAGGTTAAAAGCCAAAGCTACAAAATTCTTCATCGAAGAGGGTATACTCTATCGCCGGACCTTTTCCTCCCCAATCCTGAAGTGCATAGGCCCAGGGGAGGCACAGTACTGTCTTATGGAAGTTCATGAAGGAATATGCGGGGATCATATGCCCGTAAAGGCCCTAGCTCATAAAATCATAATATAAGGGTACTACTGGCCTACTATCCACCAGGATGCAATAGAATTCGTGAAAAAATGCAAGGAATGCCAGCTTTTCAGCAATGTGACCCGGATGAGCCCAGTCCTACCTTTTTAGTGTTGTCACTAATCCCATTTGCTGTATGGGGCATTGATATCATGGGACCCTTCCCCAGGGTCAAAGGAGACTTCAGGTAGTTGTTAGTCTCAATTGATTATATGACAAAATGGGTAGAAGCAAAGGCAATTAGAACAATAAACCAGCAAGATTGTATCAAATTCATGGACGACATGCTTATGAGGTTCGGGATACCGAGAGTACTGGTCTCAGATAATGATCCACAGTTTGTTGGTTCAAATTTGAATCCTACCTTCAGGAACGGGGTATCCGGCACAAGAAATCATCTTTAGCCTACCCTTAAGGGAATGGCCAAGTTGAAGTAACCAATCGAATACTTCTCTGAGGGATAGAGAAGAGGCTCAGGGAAAGCAAAACCAAATGGCCAGAAGAATTGCCTAACGTACTTTGGGCATATAGAACAAGCCCCCGAACAAGCACATGAGAAACACCTTTCAAACTGGCTTATGAAACTGAAGCTATGCTACCAATTGAAGTAGGATCCCCCTCCCATCGAGCAAACAATTTTGATGAGATAGCAAATGAGGAGTGGCTCAGAACAAATATTGAGCTAATTGATGAAGTCCGAGACCAGGCGGTGGCAAGAATGGAAAAGTATAAGGAGGGAAAATCAAAGAGCACTTCAGCAAGAAGTCCCGGGTCAAAAACTTTCAAGTTGGAGACTTGGTCCTTCGAGACGCGGAAGCTTCAGATCCCACCAACACTGGGAAGCTAATGCCAAGGTGGGAAGGCCCATATAAAGTCAACGAAGTTCTAAGGCCAGGACCATACAAGCTCATGAACATAGATGAATCTGAGATCCCAAATACCTGGCATGGACTCAGGCTCAGAAAATTTTACCAATAGAAGAAGCAACCAAAAGCAACCAAAACTTGTAGCCTATGGCAAGCAACCAATCTATGATCCTATATTTTGTATGAAGAAAATTTCAAGCCAATGAAAAGAATTTTCCTTTCTTAGAAATTTATTACTTTTAAATTACTAGTACAGAAAGCAAAAAACAATCCGGTTATAGTCTTATAACCGGGTTCGAAGCAAAAAACAAATGTAACCATTTGCTTAGAAAAGTTCTAAGTAAATAGAGCAATCATCAATCCGGATACGGTATCACACCCGGATTGAAAGCAAATTCAGAAGCAAAAAAGCAACCCGGATAAGCATTTGAATCCGGGTTGAATACAACCATTATGTACTCGGATTATTTTCTAAGTACATAAAGCAAATAAGCAAACGTCAATCCAGGTTGTTATCATACCCGGATTGAAAGCAAATTCAAAAGCAAAAAATCAACCTGGATAAGCATTCAAATCCGGGTCGAATACAACCATTATGTACTCGGATTATTTTCTAAGTACAAGCAAATAAGAAAACGACAATCCGGGTTAGTATCATACCCGGATTGAAAGCAAATTCAAAAGCAAAAAATTAACCCGGATAAGCATTCGAACCCGGGTTGAATACAACCATTATGAACTCGGATTTTCTAAGTACATAAGTAAATAAGCAAACATCAATCCGGTTTGGTATCATACCCGGATTAAAAGCAAATTCAAAAGCAAAAATAAACCCAGATAAACATTCGAATCCGGGTTCAAAACAAACATTACGTACTAAGAATACTTTCTAAGTTAAGACAAGCAAACATTAATCCAGATTGAAAGCAATTTCAAAAGCAAATATCAAAAATGATAAGCACTCGAATCCAGATTGATTTACCATAAGAAAAGCGAAGTCAACCCAGATAAGGCTCCATACCCGGAACAACCCGGATATAAACCTAATCTGGGTTGGGGGCCATAACCAACCGGATCAGGATTTGTGTAATTGAGCCAGGATCCGGATTGCTCATAAAAGCAAAAACTTCCGGATAAAGTGTCCCACCTGGACCGAAAGACAAGCAAAATTTTCTATGATGGAAGAAAAGGACAAGGAAACAGAATTAAAACTTAAAGCAAGGTCCGGATTGCCATCAATCCGGAACAAATCCAAATTACAAATTGTCAAGTCGAAGTGTGACAATCAGGAATCCTAGAAAAAGGGAAATTACAGGGGCTGGGCCGAGAAGCTTAGCAAAGCTGGTCCAGATCTAGAGGAAGCTGGGGCAGGGGCCGTCAGAGGGTTCGGTTCCCCCTTAT